>NW_026057577.1:25544661-25821077 GCF_023721935.1 Panthera uncia | reverse complement strand
TAAAACGAGATGTGATATACAATGAGTGATACTATTGGGGAGCTCAGCCGTTTGAGGGGGCCTCCGGATTCCTCAGCCTCCACCTGCCTGTGCACAGTCCCTCCCACCCCTGCATGTACAGCCCCTCACATACCCCCACTCCACCCCTTCTGTGGGAACACCACCTGGGTGGGGGCTGGGGCAGGTGCATTCAGGTGGGGCTTTTCCGGGGCCGGTTTTCCCCAGCTCCTCTTGGAACTTCCAGAGGGCTACTGACCCGCGATACTGGACGGGCGCCCGTCCCCCGCCCCACGCCGCCGCGCGAACCTCAGCGTTCCCGGCGCGGTTCCCGGAAACTCCTCGGTTTCCCTCTGGCCGCGGAGTTTGCAAGAAACCGAAACCCAGGCCCCGCCCCTCTGGCGCAGCCCCGCAGAACTCTGCGTGGGGGCTGGGGCCCGCGCGGGTGGGCCGGTCCCAATTGGGCGGCCCGGCCGGCCCCTCCCCCACCCGCAAAGCCTGGCGAGTAGCCTCTGCCCAGCTGCTGAGCACACCCACGCCTCCCACTGGAAAGCTTCGAGTGCAACTGGAGTCGCTGGGGCTGCATCCGTCCGCGGAGTGCCCCAGCGGGGGTGCGCAACGCGGCCTTCCCCTGCAGCGGCATGGAGGTGGGCGCCATTTCTGTGCGCCTACTGTGTACTCGCCAACCAGAGGGGCGAGAAGGAAGGGCTGGGGCGTTTACAAAGAGCTCTGCCCCCCCGAGTGTTACTAGCTTCAACGCCGGGTGGGGGAGGGAGTGATAATGGACCCAGAGCAGTTCAGCAGCTTGCCGGAGCTCACACAGCCTGGAGCTGCGGAGCCGGCTGAAAACCCTTAGCCCGCAGCTGGAGGCTGGGCAAGGGAGGAGAAGGAAGTGCCCTGGGCTGCGGCAGGTGAGCCGCCTGGCACGGGCAGGGCAGCCAGCTGGGGAGGGGGGTGGGGCGGTCCCAGGCAGCCACCCGGGCGGCACGGCTGGGAGGCTTTGCGTTTCTCCGCCCTCCCTCCCTTTCCAGGAAGCCGGCCAGCCTGGAGCCAGCCGTTTACCCCGACTCACCCCCAGCCGGGCGGAGAAGGAATGTGGAAGTTAGCCTGTAGGGCTTGTGCCCTCTCCCCTGCACGCACGCACACACACACCCTATATTAGGCTGGGGCAGCGAGAGCGTGGGTCACTGGAGGCGAGGGGCTCCAGATCAGGACTCGGCTTCCCTAGGGCGAAATAGGGGTGCTGATGCCGCCAGAAAAGCCTACGACCCTGCCAGGGACAATCTAGGCGAAAGACAGTGGGTCCAGGCGGTACTGCGGGACCCATTCGTGGGGGGGGGGGGGCGGCGGGGAGGTTGCTGTTCCCATGCAGAGTCACTGTGGGACGTGGCCTCCAGGCCTGGCCTCAGAGCACCCTCCCCACCCCCGGCCCCGTCCCGGGCCCCACGGGGGCGGATGGGGAGCTGAGGCCTCTTTCCTCCCAACCCAGTGTTTATAAGAAATGAAACTGCACAGGGCATCAGCGGCAGCCCACACTGACACCCGCTCCTCCTCCGAGGTTCCGGAACAGTCCACAGCGCCGGAGCGATTCCTGGCCCACTCTTCCATCGCAGGACCCCCTAGCTGCAGCCAGCTGCAGCCTCCCACTCTGTATTTATGATTTTTGTAAGAGCACAACGCTTATTCTGCTGTGTCATGCAGCCTTTTTGCCAGATCCGTGAGAGGGGAGGGGCTAGTCTTGAGCCAAACCTGGAGTTGACCCAGAGCAGGAGTGCAAATTCATATTTGTTGAATGAATTAAGAAATGACTTTCTTTCTTCCAACTAGGCTCCTTTCAGGATGGGTGATGATGGCTGGATTCTACAAGCGTATGGATGCTTTCTGATGATTTTATGCCTGACTTGTGCTCTGCACTTCACAGTTTAGGACTGCCTGCCTCCCAGGTTTGCTGTGAAAATAGAGATGATAGCTGAAAGAGATTCTGAGCATCTCAGAAAGGCCTCCCTTTGCATCTGGAAGGCTGGAATGGAAGGCATGCTTGAGGTTCATTTGCTTTGGGGACTCTGGCTTTCTCCCTGGGTAGCATGCCCCACTGGGGCCCTGGATTCCCCTAGTCTCAAAAACCTGGCTAAAGCCTGACAGGGTCTGACCGGGTCCTGAGCTTTAGAACTAACTGGAACAACCCCCCTTCCTTACCCCCTCTGCCCCAGGGGGTGAACATTGTGTTTCTGAGAGCCTAAGGGAGGGGGCTAGGGACAGGATTGGTCAAGGGGAAGAGCCTCCTACAGGGGTAATCTTGCCGCCTCCGCCTCTGTCGCTATTGCAGAAATCACCTCAAAGGAGGCCCTGCCAGCCTAGAAAATTCCAGGGCCTAATACAGTGAAATTTACCCTTATTAAGTAATGGTATAGATGGGAGGCATTCTGTGAGACCAGAGCTAACTCCCAGCTAACACCATGTGCAGGTGTGAGGAACCTATTCAGGTCACTTGCAGAAAAATGCAGACTTGGTTTCCTAAAGGTGATAAGTGCAGGAAAGGCAACAGTAAAGTTAAGGGCCAGGGGATTCTGAGGAGGGGAAGGACTTTCGTTTGGTAGCTTTGGTAGTACTTCATAGAGGACCAGATATTTGCTCTGAGCCTTAAAATGGAGACTGACACTGAAGTGTGTTAGGTAGGGAGGGGAAGGGGGAGAAATGAGATGGAGGAGGGAGGAGAGAGTGTTGTCAAATATCAGAGTAAGAGAGAGATGAGGAGCAAATGGAAGAAGCAGAGACATGAGAAAACTACAGAATAGAAATGCAGTGAAAAGTTCATGCATTATTGTTAATACGTGTCATTTGACTAATGTTTTACAATTTAGAAAGTTTGATAGTATATCTAATTTCCTCTTCATAATAATTGCACATGGACAGAGTGTCTCTTTTTTGTTTTTTAAGTTTACATTTTTGAGACAGAGCATGCTCGAGTAGGAGAGGGGCAGAGAGAGAGGAAGAGAATCCCAAGCAGGCTCTGCGCTGTCAGCAAGGAGCCTGATAAGTGGCTCTGTCCCCCAAACCATGAGATCATGACTAGAACTGAAATCGAGAGTCAGTCCCTTAAGGAACTGAGCCACCCAGGTGCCCCAGAGTATCTTTTTTACAGATGAGAAACCTGAGGCCCAAAGAGGGATGGTAACTTACCTAGGGTCACACCAGTGACAAAAGCACAGGAACCCAGGCTTTCAGACCCAAATCCTATATTCTTCCCACTCACCTCTTGTTACTGCCAAGGATAGGAGAGCTGTGGGAGATAAGGCTGGAATGGGACCCCTGGGACCAGAGTGAGCAGCGACTCGAATGTGGGGCTGAAGAGTCTGGGGAAGCTCAGAAGCTCCTGGTGGACATGAATGTTGGGAGGTCAACAAAATTAGGGGGATCATTGTAGTGCAGAGTCGCCTAGAGGGGCAGGCCTGACAGGGAGGGAGACCCAAGGGGAAGCTGTGGTAACAACTGTCTGGTCCTGGAATGTGAAAACACATAGATGCAGGGAAGGAAGACCCAGAGGACCAGGTGAGGCAAAGAGGGGAGGAGGACAGGAAAGACTTCTCCTGGGAAGGAGCTGGAATTAAGAAGAGAGAAAGCTGCTGGGGGCAGTGTAGAAATGGGAGGCCAAGAGTTCTGTTTGTGTATGTGTTAATCTGTGGTGGACTGGATTGTAGTGGAGTGTCCAGAAGGTTGTATTTGGAGGTCACCTGCCCAGAGGGGATGGCTGGAATGACAGAAGATGAGTATTTTGAGTCAAAGAGGAGAAAAGGGCTAGCCCTGAATTACTAGGAAAAACCTAGGGAAGACTCTGTTTTGCTTAGCATCATAGGGAATGTGTGATACATTTTAGAATGGTACTCAAAGAGTAGTTACAACAAAAACTTGGGGTACTTAAATGGTATAGTTTTACTTCACTGATTTGTAGTATAGCACCCGCAATCATGATAAGCAGATTCTTACAGGCTTCAAGATAAAATAAAAGTTAAAAAAAAAGTCAAAGAGCCCTTCAAAGATGTAAAGGACAATTTCATCAGTAAATTCTAAACACTGGGGAATTTCTCCTAAGCAAAAAAATTATTGATGTGGGCAGAGATTTAATTATACAGTGTTGTTTGTATTAGGAAAATATGGAGGGGCACCTGTGGAGCTCATTCTGTTGAGTGTCCAACTCTTAATTTCGGCTCAGATCATGATCTCATGGTTCATGACTTTGAGCCCTGCATTAGGCTCCATGCTGACCATGCAGAGCCTGCTTAGGATTTTCTCTCTCTCTCTCTCAAAATGAATAAAATTTTAAAAGTTAAAAAAAAGGAAAAAATGGAAATAACCTAAATGTCCTCTATTAGGAGATTAATGGATAGATTTTTATTTATCCTTATTAGAAAATAATATATACCCACTACAAATTATATTGCAGAAGTACATTTCATGACATGGAAAGATATAGATCCACATACACCGGATTATCTGTGAATTAAAATAAAATTGTTTTAAAGCACTTTTTACAGTTTCCTAATACCTTTAAAAGGGTCATATTGGTAAATTTCAGACACAACATGAGATGCAAACTTCCTTTCCCTAATCTCATTTTGAATTTTCCAGTGGCCATATCAGGTTCTTAGGGACAGGACAAGCATCTGCACAGAAAACAGACTTCACATGTCAGGAGCCACTTGCTTTCAGCTCTTCTTGTTCAGCTCTTGATCTCTGTAGTGGGTTCCCACTCCATCTGTCACTTAAAGCACCGCAACCCTTCTTCCCCTTCCTCAGCTTCAGCATCTTCCATTTTTCCATTTTGCTTAATACCCAGCTAGGCTCATTCTTCCGAGCTCCTTCTGCCTCTTTGCCTCTCCCACCTGCTGCACCCACCACTATCTGGGAGATGGCTCTGACCCATTCTTATTGGTCTCTTGGGAACCAAGCTTGGTGTTAGTCACAGCATGAGATTCTGGTGCACCAGAATTGGATCAAGCCAACCTTTCCTCTGTAGGAGGGAGGCAGGAGAGTGACTGATGGGTGCAATACTACATCAATGTCTATTTATAGCTTGCGCCACTGCAACTGGGTGCTGCTGTGGAGGGGGAGCTGGGTGAGAGTGACACAACTAGCCCTGACAGGACAAGCAATTTACTTCTGAGTCAGCAGCTTTGGGGAGGTGAAGGAAGGAATCTGCTGGGCCAGAGTTCTGGATGGAAAACTCAGCTCAGCCTCTAGGAGTACAAGTGGGGCAAGGTCTACTTGAAAGCACAAGAGTTAAGAAGCTGCCTTTCCCAAGGGACTGGACCTGGGCTCCCCAACTCTTTGGCCAGATCATGGCTTTGGCCATCCCTAAGCAATTCCACGTCCCCCCACCCCCCCACCCCCCCTGCCTAGAACCTGTCTAGGCCAAGTGGAGACAACATCAATGCTACTACTAAGGAGCTCCCATGTAAGGGCCATGTGAGGCTGTGGAGGTGGCTGAAGGCAGGAGTGCAAGGAGGAAAATGCTCCCTGAGCCCTTCTCCAAATCAGCAGTCCGAGTTTCTCTGAAACACTTCTTTATCCTAAGGTCAGCTGTAGGGCGGTCCCAAGGATGTAGACCCAGAACAGGGAGAGGTGCCTGTCACAGTTAGGTTCTGGGTAGGGACCTCAAAAGCAGCATCTGCTGCCCAGGTGGGGGGCATGGTGCTTTACAGACATCATTTTTATGTCACCGTAAACCAGCAAAATAGGGTTTCTTGTTATTTTCTAGTTGAGGAGATTGAGGTTTCCAGCTGTGCCAACAGCAGCAGCCACACTGGGATTTCCTCTCCTTCGGTGGCCCCAGGCAGCACCCCAGGCAGAGTAGGCTTTCCCTTAATTCCCCAAGGCTGGTGAGTGACCAGGACGTGGGTCACCCCTCAAGAAGGCGTAGTATGAGGGCCGAAACCCTTCCTTCATTAGCAGGCTTAGCACACAGTCCCAGTGTGTCCACTCTGAAGAGGACGGCAGGGGTCCGGGTGACCTCCTCACCTGCTTTCAAAAGATAGACGTTCCCAGGGAGAGGAGGGTGAGGAGATGGCCACAGGAGCCAGCAGTCTGGAAGAATGCGGAGTGAGGGGAGCAACTGCGGGCCGGGGGCGTTCGGCTTTCCTGGACAGCTTTCTCCCGGGCGAACCGGTGTGGGGGGGGGGGGAGGGGGAGTGGGAGCGGACAGGGCGGGCCCGCGGTCGCCCCAGGGCGGCGGCGCCGGGCCGGAGGGGGTGGGGAGGAGCAGCCGCCCTGTACTTCCCCTTAGCCGCTAGCTCTACAACAGCCTGATTTCCCCGAAATGATGGGGCGGCGCTGGCCAATAGGCGCCCTCGCGGCTCTTTAGGAGGCGGGGCTGGGCTTGGGTTGGGGGAATCCCGCTAAGTGTTTAGATTTCTCGCCGGCGCCGCTGCCCCGGCAGAGCGCGCCACTCCTTCGTCGAGGCAGGACGTGCGTCCAAGCCCGACCGAGCAGAGGCCAGTGGGAGCAGTGCCAAGCCAAAGCCAGCCGAGCCCAACGGCCCCTCGACCCGGGCATCCTCTGCCTTCCCGCCGCTCCCCTCCGGAATTGCGCTCCCCGCGCCGGCACAGCTGCCCCAGCCGCGCCGGGACCTTCGGGCGCCGCTGCTGGATCGCGCCCGTTGCAGAGGTGAGCCCGCCTTCGCTACGGGGGGGGGGGGGGGGGGAACCGGGGGCGTCGAACAAAGACGCGCGGGGCTCCAGGAAGTGGGGGCCGGCAACCCCAGCCGGGAGAGTCGCGGGCACGCAGCGTTGCCTGGCCCCCGCGCGGTCTCGTGAGGGCGCTGGAGGAGCGGCGAGCGGCAGCGCGGGGAGGGCGGGCCGCGGCGTGGACCGCCCACGAGCCGAGGTTGCCGGCGCCCGGCCGCTGTCGCAGATCTGTGTGCGCGGAGCCGCCGGGGCCTCTGGGTGGCTCGGTAGGTTTGTCGCGCTCATCCACGAGCGCTGCTGGGGACTGGAGTGTACGTCCGCGCGTGGGCGCCCTGTGCTCCCCACGCGGGCTTTTGGCGGTCCCAGCTCCGCACCCGGGCCTCAGATTTTAGGCTGTACGTGCAGGTGTTGGGGGGCTGGGGCTTGCTGCCCTGGTTGGCTGGCAGACCTGCTGGGGCTACGGGAAGAGGCGCCACAGGTGTTCCTTCGGCTTCTTCGCGGAGGCGGGGAGCCAGGCAGGAGGGGCAGAGGCTTCCCGGCCTCTGCACTGTGGCTGTCTGAGAGCGCGTAGAATAGATGGGATGGGGGTTGGGGGTAGAATGCTAGGTGACTGCTTGCCATTAGGGAAGGTGCACAGCTAGTGGCAGCAACTCTAGTAGGGAAATTTCTTGGCGTCAACCAAAAGAAGCCTCTCCCTTCCACAAGGATTTGAATTTGAGGAGGAAAGTCTTGGTATTAAGATATCTTTGTATTTTATCTGTTTTTCCTGCACATAAATCCTGAAACTATCACTTGCATGCCTGTCTTCTCCCAAGTGTTTAGAGGAATGTGGGGGAAGGGGCTGAAGTGTTTTTGCCCAAGACGCTGAAAATATTTGGAGGGCAGTTTTATTCCAGTGAAAGCCCCCTCCCCTGTGATTGTGGTGCCTGGTGCTTGGCTCAAGGCTGGGGAAAGTAACTGGCTGACCTGGGGGTGGGGAGATTGGGCAGGGTAGTGCCTCGGGGCTGCTCAGCAGACTCCAAACAGGAGCCTCTGTTTTCTCTTTACAGCCAACATGCCCATCACTCGGATGCGCATGAGACCCTGGCTAGAGATGCAGATTAATTCCAACCAAATCCCAGGGCTGATCTGGATTAATAAAGTGAGTGTAACTTTTTGGGTTTTTTGCTACTATCTTAACACATGTTCTTTGGGGGACCAAAGCTTCAGATGCAGCTCAAAAAGGGAAGTGATGGAGAGGAGGCATATGTGCTTCCCAGTCGGTCCTGCATGCAGGGAGTATGCAAGGGCCAGTCTTGGGTCCCACTTGCCCGACTTGTGCCTTCCTCCCTTCTTTGATATGGACACGACAGACACCCACGTGAGGGCAATGATGGTTTCCAGCAGGAGGACTCTCAGCATCTGCAGAGCCATCTGGTCTCTTCTGAGACCCGTATAAACACCCAGCATTCTGCAGGGTTCCAGTCAGAGAGACAGGAGACAGAGAAGTGGGCACTGCTGGCAACAAGACGGCTGTTTCAGCAAGGGACCCAAGAATTAACCTTGCACCATTTGCCCAGGCCCAAAAAACCTCATGCTTGTGCACAAAGAGCAACACAGACTCTGCAGACTTAATAGTAATAATAAAAATAATGATGGCTCATGCTTATTGCACACTCCCTATAAGCGAGTGTGACACCACGCTAACAATGTGACTTACATTGTGTCCTTTAATCCTCACAGTAGCCCTGTGAAGTAGATACTATTAATATCTCCATTTTCAGATGAGGAAACTGAGGCACTGAGAGATAGATAATGAGATCATACAAAAAAGTGATAAAGCTAAGATTTGAATCCGAGAAGTCTGACTCAAAAATCTACAGTTAACCACCAGTAATGATAACAGTGAGACTTAGTCCTTATATTTGTCACTGTGATTGCTCATTTCACAGAAGAGAAACCAGTGAGGGACCAAGAGGTACAGTGACAGTGCCAGGGTCACACACATAGTTAGCATCCAAGTCTGGCCCAGGGCTCCCTTAGGTATATGGCCAGGATCTGGTGGGCAGGAGCCAGTGGTCCCAGGTGTCCCAAGCAGCCCCTATCTAATGGATGGAGTTCTCACCTCCATGTTGGTGCTGAAAAGCACCAGAGAGCATCCTAAGGTGCTCTATATGGGTCCCAGCACATCTGTATCAGGCAGAGGGAGATCTCTGCTGAGCTGATGTTGCCACAGTTCTCAGAACCCAGAGCCCCTTCTGAGAGATCTAGAGTGGTAGAGTACTCTGTTTAAGCCATTCTCAGGATGGGTCAACCTAAACCAGATGTCAGGGTGAAAAGGGGAAGTCAGCCTTTTCCCAGACCAGGGTTGGTGGGGTTGTGGGGGGTGGTGCCGGGCAGACTCATGCTAAAAGCCTATGGCCTCTGAGCTGACACAGCCTTGTATATTTGTGTCTATGTGTGCCATTCAGGAGGAGATGATCTTCCAGATTCCATGGAAGCATGCTGCCAAGCATGGCTGGGACATCAACAAAGATGCCTGTCTGTTCCGAAGCTGGGCCATTCACACAGGTGTGTGCCCTGGTCTCCAGGCCTGGGGGGGCTGGGGCAGGGAGGAGACAAGGGGAGTCACTTCTGTTAACACAGAGGCCCTTCATTGGGGTCTCTGAATTCCCTGAGATGGGGTACAGAATTTGGGAGTGAGCACGGGGCTGACTTGTACTTTTGGGGAAAAAGTTCATCGTTTCAGCAAGTTCTTAAAGGAACTTGTGAAGTCAGTATCTTAGAAACTGTGGTTTCACAGAGTTTGTGGCTGGATTAAAGTTCTCCTTGGCAAAAGCAGTTGTGAACCTGGATAATGAAAGAGACCCAGGCCTTCCATTTTCTTGATGTTTACCAAGGTCCCGGCCAAAGGCCCATCTGGTTGGCAGCCTCCTTTTATCCTTGAGTGTTGGGGTTCTTGGTCCATCTCAGATCAGTCAGCACACTTATCAGTAACTGTTCTTTGATGCCTACTTTTTGCCCACTCCTGTGTTTAGAAATATCACATAAACCCTAGTCCCTACTCTCTGGCTGCTGACAGACCAAGCAGGGAGACTGGGCCTGGTCTAGGACCAATATAGCACTTTTGGACATATGGGCCCTCTAGTGCTTCTGGCTGGGTCCTTCAGGAAGGACCTGCGGGATGTGTTTGAGCCAAGCCTGGGCATTTGAGAGCCCCCAGGGCCTGCAGAGGGTCACCCAGGAATACCTGCTATTTGGCCAGTTTGGATTTCTGGCAGCATGAGAGCTTAGGGGTACTGTCTCCTTCCTCCTTCCAGGCCAGGGGTCGGCTGAGGATCCCCACGTATGGCCCTGACAGTCCTCTTCACTCTTCTGCCCACTAGGCCGATACAAAGCAGGGGAAAAGGAGCCGGATCCCAAGACATGGAAGGCTAACTTTCGCTGTGCCATGAACTCCCTGCCAGACATTGAGGAAGTGAAGGACCAGAGCAGGAACAAAGGCAGCTCAGCTGTGCGGGTGTACCGGATGCTTCCACCCCTCACCAAGAACCAGAGGAAAGGTATCCGAGGGCTTTGGGTCATCAGAAAGCTCTCAGGGAGGGTGGGAGGGAGGAAGAGGGGCAACTGGGGCTGGTATGCCTATACCAAGACTGACACAGCCTATCTGCCTCACAGAGAGAAAGTCCAAGTCCAGCCGAGATGCTAAGACCAAGGCCAAGAGGAAGGTGAGTGTGGTCCTAAGCTGCTAGTCTTTGGTCACCCGGGAGTCAGAGTGGACAATGGAAGAAGTGCCATAGCAAGCTTGGGCCTAAGCTTCTTTCTCCTGTTGCAGTCATGTGGTGACTCCAGTCCTGATACCTTCTCCGATGGACTCAGCAGCTCCACCCTGCCTGATGACCACAGCAGCTACACAGCTCAGGGCTACATTGGGCAGGACTTAGAGGTTGAGCGGGCCCTTACTCCAGGTGAGGTGGGCCCAATCTGGCAGGGGACCAAACAGGTCATTGGGATGGCTCCTTCTCTTGGCTATAGGATGCATTGTGCTTGTGGATGGTGGCCTATTGGAGCAGGATGCAGGGTTGGGGATGCTGGGTATCTTGCAAACTAAGAGAGCACACAGTTCTAACGTGTGGTTTCTGCTGTCCTTCAGCCCTGTCACCGTGTACCGTTAGTAGCACTCTCCCTGAATGGCACATCCCAGTGGATATTGTGCCAGACAGCACCAGTGACCTGTACAACTTCCAGGTGTCACCTATGCCCTCCACCTCTGAAGGTTTGTGCTTCTGGGGCCTGCTTGCCTGACTGTTTGGGTCCTGAGAAGGATGTCCTGAGGGCAGGAAGATGCTCAGAACTCCACCTGGCATTAAGTTGCCTGTGCTGTGCTAGAGAAAAGAGGGAATGGGGGCCAGGGGCTGCATTTTGGTCTAACATTGCTAGTTTTCCTGGCTCTTCTGCAGCCCAGTCTCTGAGGGTGAGGAAGGAAGCAAGGGGGTGGGAAGAGGTGTGGCTTCAGGGTTTGGGAGGCTGAGTCACTAGGACAATGACCTGTTCTGGAATCTCCGTGGCAGGCAGATGTCTGCTGGGAGGTCAGTGTGTGGGGACATGTGAAGGGGCAGGGGGATCTGGCAGTGCTGGAATTGCTGGGGAAAGCCTGGCTGACTGCCAGCCAACCTCTCTGCTCTTCCCCATCCACAGCCACAACAGATGAGGACGAGGAAGGGAAATTAACTGAGGACATCATGAAGGTAAGGCCCATTCCACCCTGGGCACTCTTTTGAAGTGGCGGCTTCTAAGGAGAGAGAAAACCACTTAGAGCTCACAAATCGGAGGGTAGGCAGCTGCTACTGTGACCTGGTTGCCTCCATAGTCCTACAGGTGCCACATCCATGTGGCTGGGGACCACTGCCCTCCTTGGCTGGTGGGAAAGACACTGTGGAAGTGAGGATGGGAGGGAGGCCTGATTTCTGACAGGCTGTACTGGAGCAGGCTTTAGGGCCTCAAACAGCTCTGAGTCAGCTGTCATCAGCACTGGGTCCCTGGCCTGTGTCTTCCGCCCCAGCATGCCCCAGGCCTGTTGCCCTGTTAGGGAAATGCACATCAGGTTTTAATAATCACCCTTTGGGATCTGTAATTTGATGGGGTTTTTCCTTTTTCTTTTTTTTAAAGCACATTATTTAAGCAGGTTTTTTTTTCCCCCTGCTTCAATTTTAAAAGTGAATATAGGGGCGCCTGGGTGGCGCAGTCGGTTAAGCGTCCGACTTCAGCCAGGTCACGATCTCGCGGTCCGTGAGTTCGAGCCCCGCGTCGGGCTCTGGGCTGATGGCCCGGAGCCTGGAGCCTGTTTCCGATTCTGTGTCTCCCTCTCTCTCTGCCCCTCCCCCGTTCATGCTCTGTCTCTCTCTGTCCCAAAAATAAATAAAAAATGTTGAAAAAAAAATAAATAAATAAAATAAAAGTGAATATAAAAAGTTTTGCAGTAGTGTACCCAGGCTTTGTTTCATCAGCATAGACAACCTGAGACATAGCCATAGCTCTATCTCTAGCTTTTCTAGATCTCTTTTTCTTGAATCACTATGCTAATCATTGCTTTAAGCCACATTCTCAGTTGGTATGTCCTTACCCAGTTGAGAGGGAAAGTCTTAGAGATTCTGTGCCAGAGGGTAGATGTGGCAGTGTGAGTCCAGGGCAGACCCTCACCTCCCAGGTCCCTGTCCTGTCTTCATTCCATATCTGCATCCATCTGAGAATGTGAAAATGGCCAAGGGTATGATCCTGGCAGGGAAGCTTCAGCTCTCTGAAGGCAGGGCCACAGAATGAGTCTGCCCTGGAAGTAAGCCAATGGCATTTTGCTCCTTTGTCCCAGCTCTTGGAGCAGACAGGATGGCAGCCGACAAATGTGGATGGGAAGGGGTACCTGCTCAATGAACCCGGGGCCCAGCCCCCGTCTTTCTATGGAGATTTCAGCTGCAAGGAGGAGCCAGAAGTTGACCGCCCTGGGGGTAAGAAGTCTCTGGATCCACTAGATTTCTCAGAGAAGGGAGAACCATGCAGGGGGTGGGAGAGGGCTGGAGGGCTGGGCTGGGGAGCAGCAGAGGCAGAGCACCTTTCTTAAACTCTTCTTGGTACAGACAGCTTGTGAGTTGGCTGTTGCTCCCATGCACGCAGTTTGCTTAAAGATGAGGGGGGACCCTGTTGCTGTGGGTGGACGGTAGAGGCTGCTGTGTCTGGGCCTATGGGGATAGGGCTGGGGGGTGGGAGGAGAACACTGCACTCACCCTCCATCCTTATACAACTTTCTTCACATCTTCTAGGGTTTATTGGGCTGATAGCTTCCGATCTGAAGAACATGGACAACAGCTGGCTGGACAGCCTGTTGACCCCAGTCAGGCTGCCCTCCATCCAGGCCATTCCTTGTGCACCGTAGCTGGGCCCCGGTCCCCTCTTACTCCCCTGAGCAAGCAGGACCTGTCATCATGGTAGCTGTGATGCAAAGAAACAGGACTCCTATGGGCTCCTTGACATGGCAAAGTATGACCCCATTGCTGAGCAGGGATGGGGCCTCCCTCCTTGGGACAGTGGCCTCTTGGGGTCTGGCAGGCCGGGATCTGGGCTCATCTTGTGGGATAAAGCTGGCCCTGTCTCCTGGGAAGATGGGGTTCTGAGATTGATGTGTCAGGTGGAGGTCTCAGCTAGGAGTCAGCCTCCAGCTTTTCCCCCTAAGCCCAGCTGCCTGGAGAAGGTTCTGCTGTCACTGAGGTGGCCCGAGGGAACAGACCAACGACCTCAGAAAAGCACAGCACCAATCCCAGGGCTGGCTCTGCACTAAGAGACAATTGCACTAAGTGAATCCTATTCCCAAAGAACCCCCTCCCTTCCCAGCTGAGCCCTGGGGACTGTTCCAAAGCCAGTGAAATGTGAAGGAAAATGGGGCCCTGCAGGACAGTGCTCCCTCAGCCTCAGAGGAGCTCCACCCTGCTCAGGCTGAGGGGCTTGGGACAAAACTCGGCACTTTTTCTTGTGGACCTTGCCACGTTTCTGATCAGAGGTGTACACTAACGTTTCCCCCAAGCTCTCAGCCTTTGTTTATTTATATAGTGCCTTGCCCTGTGCCCACCTGCCCCCTCAGGCGGGCCCCAGCAGCCCTCAGCAGGCCCTGGGAGGGAAGTGTGAGTATCTTGGTGTGATTTTTAAAATTGGAAACGCCTTGTAATCACTAAGTCATGTGTGACCACATATGTACATGTATGTAAATATGTACATTTGTCTTTTTATAAAAAGTTCATTGTTTATAAGAGGTGTGGCCTTTTATTTAGATATAAATTGCAAATCATTTTACTTTTTGTAGAGATATTGTGATGGACTCATTCTTGGCATCCTGCCTGAACTTGACTTAGGGGTGAGCAGTGACATACACCAATGCAAAATCCTTTCAGTTATGTTCACAAAGAAGATGACAGGAAGAGGGGACAGTCATGGCAAAGGGACATGCTCATATAAATACATTCACTTGCCCTTGGCTTTATTGCCGGGCTGTGAGTTACTGGGGCTCCAAGGCCTGGGGAGTGTTAGGTTTTGAGTTCTGAGTAATGTGCCATATAGTATATGTCCTGGTAAACTCAAATGCAAGTGTACTCAGATGCTACTTCAGAAAGTTAACAGTTGGTAGGTATAGAACAGTCATGGACAGTCACAACAGACCCCAGCCCAGAACAGGATACCAAGGCCTGTTGTACTGGGCACTACCTGTCTAGTTTCTGCAGTGATGAAAATGTTCTCTCCCTGTACTGTCCGATATAGTAGGCAGTGGCAAAGTCACATGTGCCAACTGAGCAATGTGGCCAGTGCGATGAAGGAACTGAATTTTTTTTTTTTTAATTTTTTTTTTTTTAACGTTTATTTTATTTTTGAGACAGAGAGAGACAAAGCATGAATGGGGGAGGGTCAGAGAGAGGGAGACACAGAATCGGAAACAGGCTCCAGGCTCTGAGCGGTCAGCACAGAGCCCGACGCGGGGCTCGAACTCACAGACCGCGAGATCATGACCTGGGCCGAAGTTGGCCGCTTAACCGACTGAGCCACCCAGGCGCCCCGGAACTGAATTTTGAATTAGTTAAAACGTAAGTAGCCACATGTGGTTAGTGGCGACCTTATTGGACAGTACAGACAGTACAGATTATTGTATTGGACAGAACAGATACTGGATTGGGGGCAGATCTGAGAGGGAGAGGCTGGAGTGGCTGGAGGACACTAGGGATGTACTTGGGGCCACTTACCTGCCAATTCAAGAGTATTTTACTATTTTGATGGCCAACAATAACTATCAGTGCTGAATACCAGCTGTGCAGTGTATTGTAAAACAGGTCGATGCACAAATGTGTTAGGAAGAGCTTGGATGACTACATGGAACACTTTTCCTTTCTCCATGTCTCTTCAAGGTTCTGGCTGAGCTTATGCACACAAAATCTCTATAAGGAGTATATATGATCAGAACAATGTTTCTGAAAACCATGGGTTGAGAACTACTGCCATATGGCAATGCCTCCTTCAAATAAGGCCCAAGTCAAAGGAATGTCTGAAGGTGAAAGGTCTGGATTTGGGCTTTTCTCATCACCACGCCCCCTCCAACCAGTCCCTGCCCTGGGGGATAAGCAGTACCTAGCAGTAAGGCTGGCCAAGGGAAACTAGCTGGTACCACTATCAACATCTAGGGAGTGAGGCCATGGCAGTAAGGGGGTTGCTCAGGGAAACCAAGCCCTGTGGACACTTCTCCATACTCTTAGTCCCAGAAATTGCTTGGATTTAGATCCCCTCCCTGGGACCAGCCCTCTGGAAGGAGTGTAACAGGCCCTTGGTAGAGGAGGAAAGCTGAGTGAGAAAATGATGAAAAAACTAGAAAATAGGCCAAGATCAGTCTAACATGTTCTGCAAAGCTCAGGAAGTATTGTTGCCTGATCTTGGACATGCCCTGTGAGTAGCATGTGGCCTCCTACTCAGTGGGCCTTTGGCTTGTGGATGTCTAGAGAGACCCCAATTTCAAGCCCAGTGCATTAGAAGATCCACCTGGATTTTTCAAGGGTAGCTTCACCTGGGGACAGAGGAATGGATGACATGACCTTTCCCAGCTCCTCTGAGGCCCAGGAGTTGGGCTTACTGAGGAGAAGTGGATTAAGGTGGCTAGCCTGTGGCTTCCAACTGGGGCCTTGGCAAGGTCTTTAAGCAGGTGGCTCTTCTAGCTAAGGATGTCTGGTGTAGTGTGAAGCCAGGTACAGTGGACTAAGGAGCAATGGGAGGGAAGAGATGCAACCCAGAGCAAATAGCAGGGACTGCTTCTGACTTTTCTACTCTCCTCTCATCCTTCAACCTAATCTCTGACTTAGAGTAGGCAGTGGGTATGTTGAAGTCCCAGGCTGTGGAAATCTTGCAAGTTCTAATATGTGAAGTCAGTCCATCACTTAAAAGTTATCAAAATGGGGGGCATCTGGGTGGCTCAGTCGGTTAAGCATCCGACTTCAGCTCAGGTCATGATCTTCGAGCCCTGCATCAGGTTCTGTGTTCACGAGTTCGAGCCCCGCATCAGGTTCTGTGCTGACAGCTTAGAGCCTGGAGCCTGCTTCGGATTCGGTGTCTTCCTCTCTCTGCCCCTCCCCCGCTTGTACTCTGTCTTTCTCTCTCTCAAAAATAAATAAACATTAAAAAAAAAAGTTATCGGGGCGCCTGGGTGGCGCAGTCGGTTAAGCGTCCGACTTCAGCCAGGTCACGATCTCGCAGTCCGTGAGTTCGAGCCCCGCGTCAGGCTCTGGGCTGATGGCTCGGAGCCTGGAGCCTGTTTCCGATTCTGTGTCTCCCTCTCTCTCTGCCCCTCCCCCGTTCATGCTCTGTCTCTCTCTGTCCCAAAAATAAAATAAAAAACGTTGAAAAAAAAAATTAAAAAAAAAAAAAGTTATCAAAATGGGAGAGGAGTTCTACCCACTGGCTTCCAATCTCCAAAGTCATGGCAGAGTCCTGACCTCCTCTAGCTCTTCTTATCTCAGGAGTCCTAAGTAATGGGGACCAACTCCTTGAAATGTCTAAGGAGGAACCCCCAAACTCTACCCCCTCCCCATCACAAGGGAGCTGAGTTCTGGGGACCAGGCCTGGAGAAGTGGTGTGGGATAGAGCCAGACCTTCCAGGCTGTTCCATCACACCCCACCACGGACATCACCCCTGCCCAACAGGAGAAACAGTAACTGTGATGGCAGCTGACACCAACTCATTAGCCAGCCAGTGCCCGAATGGAGCAACATCAGTATAATCTGGGCCAAATTTGGGCATAGTAATCTAAGATTATTCTAAGGGTCTGCCATGCTTTTGTGGCTCATTCCTGAGAGTTTCAGTCAAAGCATTAATGGTGGAAACTCTTGGCTAAGGAAGGTAGGAGGTCATTGGAAGATCTGTTTTGTTGGAGTTGTGATGACATTGTACTTAAGGACCACTTTCCATTGGGGTAAAGTGGCAAACCAGGGCTTGATCATACCAGCTATAACTGCCAGGTCTATGGACATTCAAGGGCATTTCTGGTTAGTCACAGGCATTTTCTTGCCTTACTCCGAAGGGGTCACTTTAATTGGGCTGGTTTATTCATTTAGTTCACTTGGCAATAGGAAGAGAGAGGCTAATATGCTAATCAGGGAAGACAAATGCAAACCATCCCTTCTTGATATATCAGTTTTCAACATCTGTCAGTGGGCTGTGTGCAAGATAAGCACTTACTCAGATCTCTGGAAGCTTGGAACAGGGACTGCCAAAGACAGAAATGAAGTCCCAGGAAAAGTCTTGGGCCTGGTTCAAGGTGGAGTCTTTTCCTCCGGGAGTGATGCCCGCTGGTTTGTGGGGTTGGGTCATGCCCAGGCTGTCATTCTCTGGGACCGTTTGGTCTTATTTCACATTATTTGCACAGATCCAAAAGTCCTCTTGTTAGCAGGGTACAGGTTTCCTCAGCAGCCCTGTGGAAGCACCCAGGAAGCCTTTGTCTCTGTCAGATGTAATGCCCTTGCTTCACTTGGGCACAACTAACTCTCCAACGTGAGGATGTGTGAAATTCATGGGAACTCTGCACTAACCTTTCCCCCCTTGTGCCAGTGGGCACAAGTGGAGGAGAATGGGGGGCTGGTGCACTTCCTTTTCCAAGATTAAACCTACTAGGCAGAGTGATGTTTGTCTTTGTTAGCCAAGGTTCCCTTATGAGGCTGAGTCTAAGGCAGTACCAGGGTATAGCTGGCTGGCCATATAGTTTTCCGAGCTCTAGGCTGCTCCCCAGAAACCCATTTCTGCCAATTTTCTGGGGATAGGAAATTATAGAAGCAGCCTCCACTTTTGTAGGCTCAGTGGAGAGGCAGGCCTAGGGAGTCTATGCTAAGAGTTTAATTTCAACTGGGGAGATACTAGAGGCAATGCAGGTATTGAGTGCAAGGGGAGAGGCAGACATCCAGCCTGCCATCCTTCCTCCAGTTCCATGAGCTCAGAAATGGGAGGAACTGGGAAGGACCTTAAAGTCTGCCTAGGTAATGACAACAAAGGTCTTGGGTGTTCACTTTCCAGTAGGTGCTGTGCCAAGCTCCCCACAAGCACTATCACACTGGTGCTACACTACAGCATCTTGTTTGCAGACCAGGTAACTAAAGCTCAGTTGGTATAAGGCGCTTGCCCATGATGACTCAACTAAAATGTATGAAACCTGGATTCTAACCCACATCTGTCTGTGCCTGGACCCCAGATGGGTTCCACAATTTCAGGCTGTTGGCAGAGGAGGAAACTGAGGCCTGGGAAGGATGTTTGGCAGAGTTTGCTTGGGGCAGGACACTAGCACTTCATGCCAAGAGAGCATTTGGGGACACCAAGGGAAGGCATTCTGGATCCTGGGACCCGGCCCCTGCCTTCAGCTCCCCTGCTCCCCTTCTCACTAGGCAGCA
Source organism: Panthera uncia (assembly GCF_023721935.1). Lineage (NCBI taxonomy): Eukaryota > Metazoa > Chordata > Mammalia > Carnivora > Felidae > Panthera > Panthera uncia. Next base: position 25,802,469 of record NW_026057577.1, on the reverse strand, counting down.
GGGCTTTGCTGCTACAGGCCCCTAGGCCCCAGTGGGATGGGGTTTGACTTTGTCCTCAAGGGAGGGATGCTTCCCCTATGCCTTGGAGGCCACCTGCAGTTTCTAGGGGTGGGGCCCCAGGGAACTAGGACACAGGCCTGTAACTTGGCCTTGGGGCAGGGGGCAGCCACTTCAGTGTGTCTGTGAACCTGCTTCCAGCTGCAGGGGACTCTGGCCTGCTAGGCCTTATCTCAGCTCTAGGGATCAAAGAGGACATTGCAGCTGTGCCTCTGTCAGAGGAAGGCAACCAGAACTCTCCTGTTCTCCTGCTCTAAACCAGACCCTTTGTTAGATCTTGGGGTACTCAGAAATCTGAACTCTGGGTGAATGTATAAGCCAGGACCACTCACAGGTACATCCTAACCTCCTGCCATCAGACTGGAGTCACTCTATGGTTGTCCTAAATCCAACCTGGCTTCTTGGTCCCTGAGAAAATCCAGCACCCCAGGCAACTGACTGGTTGTTACCCTACACCAGGGAGGCCTCAGACTCACTTGCAGGCTTCCTTCAGAAAGGGCCCTCCTCTGCCCTTCAGACCCAGCTGAGGCAGCCTAGATGGGGCCCTCACTTCCATTTCTGGCCAAATGCCTTGCACTGGCCTGGGTTCGCTTCTCTGTTTCTGCCCTTCCCTTTTCCCTAACAGTCAGGTGGATGTGGGAGTGTCCAGTTGGCTACCACTTCTCACTCACACTGTCAATCATGAATCTGCCCAGAATTAGGGCAGGTGCAGTGAGTTCTTCCACAGCAATTAAAAACACTCAGCCACATCTCTGCTCAGAGAGGTGAAGGGATATGCCTGGGATCTTAGTTCAGGAATAAAGTACGTAGCCAAGGACACAGGAGTCCCAGGGTGCGGGTGGTGGGGATTTTGTGCCAGGCTTTTCTGAGAAAGCTGACTTCATGGAGTGAGGAAGTTGTGCGGATACAGAGTTGGTATTTGGGGATCAGAGGTAGTATAGGAAGGAGTCATTAGACCAGAATAGCTATCATTTTCCTAAAACTAAGAACAAGTTGAGAAATCCTGACATTTTGGCCACAGCAGGGTGATGGTGGACTTCGGTGCGGGCTGTTGGGAAGTGAAGCATGAGTGCCTCTGCTGGAGGTCCAGGGTTCCCCTCCAAGTGCTCTTTCTGGGCTTGCCAGGAAGGGGAGAGGTGCTGGATGTCAGAATGCTGAGAGCCCTGGTGAGTGAGGGCTGGGCTCCTAGATGTGGGAGCCTGGCATTGCCATATAGGTGGGTGGGTGTGAGGGTGGGGCAGAGAGAAGGACCTGAAGGGGTCTCCAACATTCCAAGGCTGGTGACCATTCATCACCACCCTTCTGTTATAAACTGGGCCGCTAGTGTTCTTGGCTCAGGAGACCATCTGCCCCAACTGGGGGTGGGTACTGCCTCAGGCCACTCATTAGGACCCCATTTTTGGTCTCTGGGCATAGTAAGACACATACAAGGTGAACTTGGGGCTCTCCCTTATCTCACGGCCCACACAAACACAGCCTCACCATCCAGTGCCTGTCCCCTTCCTGTCTGCCACTCCCCTTGTGGTCTGGGGAGTACCCAATCTCTCCAACCAGACTGGGAGCTCCCCAGGAGCAAACAGCTTATTTCCTCTGTATTCTCACAGTGCTCAGGCAGGATTGGCACCTGAGAGCATCTCCTGCAAAACCCTGGGTCAGCATCTGCTTACCTGTTCTGTCCACTGCCCACCTGGCTTCTCTGGCTCCTCCCCAGGAGGACAAGCCAGGCTGGACTCTGGGGTACAGGGAAAGAGTCTGAGAGGCAGGGAGGACAGTGGTAACTGGCTCTACCCCTGAAGTAGAGCCCTGAGCCATGACCAGCTAGTGGCCAGGGCCAGAGGCTCCAGAGCAAGGGCCTCTGTGTCCCACTACATGCACCATATCCCATCCATGTGCCTCAGCAGGACAGCTGGAGATGTGAAGGCAGAGTCATTCATTACTTTATTTTATTAAAAATGTACACAAATGAAAGGTTTAATTTTACAGAATAAGAAGTACAGATGAGCACACAGAAACATTTCTTCAAGCCACCTGCAACATACCACCTAGGTAATCAGGCGACTACATTTTTAGAGACTCGGGTGCAAACAGAATTTGTCACTCCCCCATGCACGTAGCTAGAAGCACTGTCCCCTGCAGACACAGGCACAATTTCCATGTGTGGCACCTTTCCAGGACGCACTGCAAGTAGGAATCTATGCTTCCCCAGCACTGGCTTGAGGCCCCTCCTCAGCTTAGAGGTCTTTCTGTGCCCACATATTGTGCAGAGGTTGGGATCTAAGAGTCCAAAGAGCCAGCTGTCCAGGCTGCAGAGGTAATCTATGGTAGATTAGGAGGTGCAAAGGGCCTTGGAGGTAGGGTAACCAACTGTCCCAGTTTGCTCAGGACTGAGGTGTTTCCTATAATGTGGTATTTTCAGTGCTACAACTAAGTCCTGGGCAAACTGGGGCAAGGTGGTCACTGTCCTAGGAGGGCCAAAGGCCCTGTCCAGCCCCTCTCTCCTTGTACTGTCCACAGGCCATCCTACTAGGATCTCAGAACCCCCAGGCACTCACCAAGCAACTCAGGGACAGATGCTCCTTCTGGGGGGCCCAAGGGTTCCAGCCTGAGTCTCAGAGAAGGAAAGGGGAAAGGGAATGAGTAAAGGCAGACAGGAATCATTACCTGGGGGAGGGGGATACTTGGCTACCTACCTCTCCAGCCCTAGAGCTGCCCTTAGACCTCAGTGTCTGAGTCTTCAGGGGCTACGCTCTGCCCCTAGTTCTTGGGAAGTGCAGGGTCTCTGGGTAGGAAGTGCTCAGCCCCCTGGGGCTTCCCATAGCCCTGGTGCACCCACCTTCATATCCCTCTCTGTGTCCAAACTCGCTGGTGCTTCCTGCCCAGCTCCTCTCTACCTAAAACTGGGAGCAGAGGATGAGAGAAGAGGAATCCAGGACAGACTGGGCTGAATGAGAAGCAAGCAAGTGGGAGGGGACCTGGGAAGAAAGGATCTCTCTAACAAGGGTGGGCACATCCTGATTGTCGTCTGGCTTGTCTATGCCTGAAGATGAGGCCCTTGCAGAACCCAGAAGAGTAGGAAGAATAATGGTCCACAGAGGAATAAAGACGCCCACATACTAACACATGTAATCTGTGAATCTGTTATCCTAATGGCATCGGGGTATTAAGGTTGCTAGTTAGCAACTTAAAATAAGGAGATTATCCTGGATTATTTGGATGGATCCGATGCAGTAACAAATCTCCTTAAATGGGGAAGAAGGAGGCAGGAGAGTGAGAAACCGAGAGATGGCATTATGTGAAAGACTGGACCAGTGATTGCTGGCTCTGAAGATGGAGGAAGGGACCACAAGTCAAGGAATGCAGGTGGCCTCTGAAAGTTGGAAAGGGCTCTCTACTAGAGCCTCTGGAAAGGAATGGAGCACTGTTGACACTGGGAGTTTAGTCCATTGCGATCAATTTTGGATTTCTAGCCTACAGAACTGTAAGCTAAGAAATATGTTGTTTTAAGTCACTTAGTTTATGGTATTTTGTGACAGCAGCAATATAGGAAAGGACCTGAGGCAGCTGCCCCAAAGCCCTTGGTTAGAGTCAGTCTCACAGAGCCCCAGAGTCTCTCTGTAAAAAACCCTATTCTGTTCTGGGAGTACTGAGACTCTAGAGCCCTGGGCAGAGAATGGACCTCCATGAACTGGGTGGGTCAAGAAGGATGCTCAAAGAATACTGGCTCTGCTGGACATGCCTGTGGGAAACAGCTGCCTCCTTGAACCCACTCCCCTAGTGCCCGATGATGCTGGCTCTGGGGTGTCCTAGAGGAGCTGCGCTGAGGTCAGGCCACCCAGCACCTGAGTCTGCAGGGCTTGGCTTAAGGCTCCTAGGGTGGGGTTCAGTCCTTTCCACACACCTATTATACCTGCAGCACTCTCAGTCTTTGGCTTTATTAAGGGGATCAAATTTAGCTCAGAAAAAGCTTGGAATAGAGGGAAAAGGTTTTGAGGAAAAATCACTAAGTTGGATGTCAGTCAGATCTGCATCAAGTCTCCGTTCTGCCACTTACTAGCTGTGCGGCTTCAAATGAGACCTCTTGTAGCCTCAGTTTCTTCATCTATACAATGGGTATGACAGTTTTTGTCTTACCTGCCTCACAGGGTGAGGTAACACAAGAGAAAAGGTGCCGCACAGATTGAGATGCTGTTTTTTTTTTTAATTAATAAACAATAACAATCACAGCCCCACATGCCTTTGGATGGAGGGGATGATCACACATCCTGTGCTGAGGAAGGAAGGGTGAGGGCACACTCATCAACTCTGTTTTGTCCACAAGTAGGAGGCTGCAGTCTGGCCAGGAGAAAAGAGAAAGACTTGTCTTTCTCTGAGCCACTGCCTCAGAGTTACCACCAGATACGAGACAGAGCCAGTCTGCAGACCTCATGGGGTCCTCCCAAATGCAGCCATGGAATAGGGCTTTGTGCTTTTTTTTTTTTTTCCTAAGGGAAAAATTTTCTAGAGTTTCTTTTACATTTAAAACAGTCCCTCCTTCTCATAAAACACTCACAATTTTATATTATTTATTTATTGAATTTTCTTTAACGTTTATGTGAGAGAGAGAGGAGAGAGAGAGAGAGAGAGCGTGCACACAAATGGGGGAGGGGCAGAGAGAGAGAGAGAAAGAATCCCAAGCAGGCTCCTTGCTGTCAGTGCAGAGTCCAACTTGGAGTTTGATTTCACGAATTGTGATATCATGATCTGAGCCGAAATCAAGAGTTGGACACTTAACCGACTGAGCCACCCAGGTGCCCCAACTCTCACAATTTTATAGGGAAAAGGTAAAACATGAACTTATACACAATATAATTCTCAGCTAATGAGTATATAATGTATAATTTTATGTGCAACACCTACTGGACGAAATGCCTCAGATACTAATGGTGATTATCTCTGGGTGGTGGGGTTATAGGTTATTGTATTTATGCCTTTATATTTCCATAACTTAAAAATGCTCTACAATGACTTACACTTACTTGTACAGTAAAAACAAACAAAAGAAACAACAACAAACAAAAAAAACCCAAAAAACAAAAAAACTACACCTTACATATATGTATATATCAAAAATGCCAGGGACTTCCTTTTATGGGACTATAAACCGGGGTTAAATTGGCGTCTGCACAGGTCAGAGTCCTGGCCCAGATCCTTACTGTGGAACCTTGGAGACTCATGACTCCCCCACCCTGGCCCTCATGGGGCTGGTGAGGCAGGAGGCTGGGCAGGGTGCAGCCCACTAATGAAGAGACTTCCCCTTAGTCTCATCCGTCCCTGCTCTATGTCCAGCTTCCAGTGGCTTCTCTGTGCCTAGAGAATTCCTTACGTAGGCCCTGAGGTAGAGGCCACCTCCCTGAGTAGTCTGCCTCTCCCGGACTTGCCCTGGGAGTCCCTGCCTCCTGGCATTTGCTGACATCACAGGCTGCACTTCTCAGAGCCCTGCCCTTCCTTGAAAAACAAAAGCCTGGCTGGGCCCTGTGCAGCCTGCTGGCCTGCAGTGACCCTGCTTCCCTCTAATTTGTGTATAACAATAGCCCCCATGTATTGATTGGTAACTTCAGACCACACAGCAAAAGTGGTCTGGTCTCATTTAATCCCAGGCTACCAGCCCTTGCAGAGACTAATGTGAACAGCACCCCCTGGAGTTGTGCAGTGTGGTGACCCTATTTGATCCTCTCTTGCCTCTGAGGGATGTATTGTTATCCCTGTTTCCATGATATTATAACTGAAACTCAGAGAGGCCAAGTTAACTCACCCATGGTCACATGGTAAGTGTATGGCAGAGTGTAGGACTTGATCTCTAGTCAGTTCACTTCCAGGTCACTGCTCCTCCCCTCCCTCACTGGTGTCATCCTCAACAACTCCCAAATTCCCACACGAGGGTGGGAATGCATCTGGGTGGTTCTGAGTTGAGCACCCAGTGAATGTCTGGTGGTAACAGCGTTGATCACAATGAGTTCAACCAGGTTTATCATTCAGTAAACAAGTCTTCCCAGAGCTTTCAGAAGCTCTGGGAGCAGCGACAGGCCTGTTCTATTCACTGCCATATTCTGGCACCTAGCAAAGCCTGACACACAGTACATGTGCCATATATGGCAATGACTCCACGATTGTTTATTCAAATAATAAAACAACAAAGTAAATAATATGAGCTACCATCTATGGAGGGTCTACCACAAGCCAGCTCTCAGGGATCCTCTAGGTGAGCTGAGGGAAATATAACACTGGTGACAAGAGCCATACAGCATAGAGTTTAACCTCACGAAAGTGTCTGTGAAGGCCATGAGAACACCAAAGAAAGCGATTAGCAGCAACCCTCAAACTTTCTACCACGTCTGAGGCCATCTCAGCAGCCATCACCATAACAGCTTGAACGCAGTGACTACCAAAGCACACAAGCCCTAAGTTTCCATCTGCATTCATGGTCCTGCCTGTTCAGGCTACATCTGGATACCCTTGTTGCCTCTCCAGGCTGGATAAGTAGAATGCTGAGGGCTGTAAGATAAACAGCTGGAGAAACTGGTGACATTTAGCTTGGAAAGAAAGAGGAGGGTGTCTGTAACACCTGCTGAGCTAGCTGTCAGTGGGCATCAGCCCTGGGCACCCCTGAAGAAGCCTGCTGTAGCTGGCTCGGTGGTCTGGAGATATACCAGAGAAACAGGGTTCCTGGTGGGCTGCCTCTCTGGGACCTGATGAGGCACTACTCTCCACATCATATTTTCTACACACTTGTTCACACAACAAACATTTATTAACTGTCATCCCTGGCCTATTCTAGTCTAGAAAAATAAGAATGGATAAAACAAGTTACGACCTTAGAAAATGCCAGCCCCCTGAGGACAGAGTCAGGAACCACTGCTTGGTCTTCCCCAGTGGTAGTGACATGTCAAAGGATATCCTTCAATCCTAAATTGCCTATCTGTCTTTATCTTCAGTTCCTTCCAAGGCCCCTCAGTCTGTACTAACAGTTACAACTCAGCAACTGCTGTGGCACTCCTGAAGAGCTGATCCCAAAGAGGCTTATGTGGGCATAGCCTCCTCTCACTGCCCTGTCCATTCAATGCACTGTTCAGTGCTGGAAGTGACCTACGTATACTTTTCTTTCTTATTGAGAAACAATAATTATGCAGAAAAATGCCCCAAAACATTTGGTCAGTTTAAGAAGTATAAAATATAAGGCCAATTTTTGTATAACCACCACCAGGTCAAGAGGTGAAACAGTGTGAACACCCCTCAAGGCCCCTTTGGGCCTCTCCTAATCACAACCCCAACCCTCCCCTGTGTCACATCTACATGGACTTTTGTGGCAATAATTTCTGTGGTTTTTATAGTTTTCCATCTTCTGCATGTACCCTTAAACAATACAGTCCAGCTTTGATTAGCTGTTAAACTTCCTAAAAGGAATTATACTGTATGCATTCTTTTGTGTGTTTTACTCAATATTACATAGATTAAAGTTATTCGTTACTATAATATTATTATCCAATATTACTGCTATTGCAAGATGCTGTAGTTCATTGATTTTCACTGCAGGAATGTTGCATAATTTATGCCCCTTCTCTAATGCTGACGGGCATCTGGACTCTTCCTCATGTTGTGTGGATATTCTCATACACGTGGTGGGTAAGAGTTTGGTCAGAGCAGATTCTGAGGAGTGGGGCTGCTGGGTTATAGGGTCTGTGTATCATCTTTTTTATTTTAAGTTTAATGATTTATTTTGAGAGAGAGGGAGAGAGGGAGAGCATGTGAGCAGAGGAGGGGCAGAGAGAGAGAGAGAGAGAGAGATTCCTAAATAGGCTCCATGCTGTCAGCACTGAGCCCGATGTGGGGCTTGATCCCACAGACCGTGAGATCATGACCTGAGCTGAAATCAAGAGTTGGAAGCTTAACCGACACAGCCACCCAGGCGCCCCTTTGGGTATATGTATCTTCTTCTTTACCATGTCACTTCTGTACTTTTTATATCTGAAAATGTTTCTTAGGGAAATAGTGCTTGTCACACCCCAGCATTGTCTGTGGTAGAGGAAATGAGGTATGCCTGCCCTTGCGGTCTGATCAGCCCACCTTCGGTCCTCAGAACTTTGTCCCCTCCAGCCCAGCCACCCTTTCTCCTCTGGCACCCATAGGCTGGGGCCCCTTGGCAGCAGGCTCTGCTCCGGCCTACCTACCTCAGTGATGCAGTTGGGTGGGGGTGGGAGGAGGCTGAGAATGAGGAAGTAGAAACCAAATACTTGGGCCACAGAGAAGTCCGGTCCACAAACCTCAGTGTTTTAGCAGCATACTCTGTGGAAGAGGAACCTGCAAGCCACCTGTGAAGCACCCCCAGCAGGCACCAGACTCACTGGTGCCAAGGACGGCTACCACACAAGCTGCCACTTTGCCCTAGGTTCCTGTGCATAAGTCACTCCATGCAGTCTTTGCTGTGCAAAGGTAGATGTTATCATCCCCATATCACAGATGAAGACATTGAGAGGCACAGAGACATCGAGGGACTGGCAACATAGTACAGCAGTTAATAGTGTGCGATCTGGACCTGTATAAACTGGGTTTAAATTGTGGCTTCCCTACTTACTGATGCAATCTTGGGCCAGTTACCTGACTTCCTTCAGTCTCAGTTTTCTCATCTATAAAATGGGGCTAACGGACCAGTGGGTTACTGAGTTAGGAGAAAATGTGATGAAGTTGCTTAGCAGAGTGCCTGGCACAAAGGAGGAGAGCAGGACTACAAAACGGGAACTATGGAGTTCCAAGATTGATAGGCAGGACACGATGCGGGGCGGGAAGGGGAGGGAACAGCTTATCCTGGCAAGCTGGGACCAGGCCACCAAGCTGAGGGAGCTGATCCAGCACTGTGTGCAAACTGTCGGTGGAGTGCTGTCAGGGTGGACTCTGAAACACAGGCATCCAGGCAGTCCTGCCCCCTCGCACCTTTGCCCAGAGCTTTCTCCCTACCTGGGGTTACTTTAAAGGGCACTAGAAGCTGGAGCCTTGAGCATGTGGAAGCTTCGGCCCAGCTTCAGTGCTGCCTCTGGGAAGCCGTATTGGCAGGCGGCGGCAGTGGCAGCCAATGGGCAGCAGAGCCTGTTGCTAAGGTCACTGGTGAACCTTATTTGGCAACACAGGGCTGACCCTGCATTCACCTCCAAGAACCCTGGGAAACGCCAACCACAGATGTGAAATGAACGTCTCCAAACCACAACTGCATTTCCTTTGAGAAAAGATTCGGCTCTCTCTCTAGCCTGCCTCTCACGGGTTGGACGCCTTTTGTTCAATCGTTTGCAAGCTCAAGAGACAGTAGTCTGGGCAGGGAGTCTGCTACAAACCCATCCTAGATGGAGAAAGGGCAGGGGCTACTGTACCCGTGGCCCCAGGACCCATCAAGGACCTAGAGGTCTCCCGTTCGCACTCTGGCAGCTGCCGACCCCTGCCCGGGCCTCCCTGCACACACCCTGAAGAGGTCCTGGCCCCACTTCCTGCAGCTTCGGGAAGCGGCTGGTATGAGGAAGCCCCAGGGCACGCAGGGAGGAAGTAGGCCTGCCTGGGCCCTCACCATCTGCACCGGCCACACCGCTCTGGTGCAGCCTACAGCTCAAACGGTCGGCGGTTTTGTTTTTCACCTCCTGTTTGTGCATCTTCTAGCTTAACATTAAACAAGTGAAACTGTTGCCCCACCCCAGACAAATGTGGGAGGGACACTGTGCCCTCAATACGTCCAAAATACTACTCTTTCCTTGTATTTGTGTGGCAGCTTCAAATCTAGGGGCTGTGCTCACATATGCCATTTTGTTGGATCCTCATAAGCCCAGCTAAGGTAATAATAGCTAGTGATGACTGAGCCCTCACCATGTGTCAGGAACATGACGAAACTCATAGAATCCACTTGTGCTGTTCCCACTTTACAGAAGAGAAAAATGAGGCGGTGAGGGATTCAGTAATTGGCTCAAAGTCACATAGCCTGTGAACGACAGAGCTGGGATTTTTATCCCCAAGAGCCCAATTCCAAAGTCTGCCCTATTACCTTCTGTTATATTGCTTTCCAAAGCATATACACAAGAACAAATCCCATTTACAGGTGAGAAAGCTGAGGCTGAGAAGATTAAAAGGTTGCTTTCCCTGTCCACATCTACTCCCAGAGGACTGTCCACTGGCATCCTGCATCTGCCCCACCTCCTGACCCCCAGGCTACAAGTGGCCTATCTGGAAGAGGCTATGTGAGCCCATCTGTCAGGTAAGGGGTGCAAAGGCAGGCTGATGGAGGATGTGCCACAGGAGATGCCCCTATGCACCCCCACCTGCCCGCGGCCCTCAGAAACCTGCACACACCAAGACAAAGAATTCCAGGGACTGGGGTCCGGGGACCATGGGCAGCAGAGCATCTGTCCATAGCACCCTCAACCCATGACGCTCTGAGGGGCTGGGGTGGGGTCTGGACACTGAGGAAACACCAGTGCAGACCCCTTGCTGGGGCTCTTCAGGCTGTCCTCATGCATTGAACACATTTTTGTGTGCACCTGCACCTACAATGTGTCAGGCAGTATTCCAAGCACTGAGGACACAACAGTGAGCAACACAGACCAAATTCCATGCCTGGCATGGAATTATTTCCAGTGAGGAAGACAGACATTAGGCAAACAGTCGCAAAGACAGCTGAAGAGCACAGGGTGCTAGGAAAAGGGTGCAACTTAATTTCAGGGTCTTCATGGAAGAAGGAGTGTGGGACGGGGGATTAGAGAAGCCAGCCATTCCCCAAAGTGAGTGATGCAGATGGCAGAACAGAGGCTGGTGTGGAGTGGTTGGGTGGGGACAGCTCTTGGCCCCGGTCCCACAGCCCTGTCACCCATCTTCCGCATTTCATCCCTTTAGGAAATCTGCTGCCAGGAGACCTGCTCTGCTGGTGTCCTCAAAGTTGCCCCTAAGCAGTGTCTTTGCCAGCAGCGGCTTTTAGTGTGTGTGCCGGAACAGGCACAAACTCTTGTGTGTGCTGGGGGACACTGGAGTGGAGGGGGACTATGGTTTTTGATCTCTGATCCTCAGTTCAATCCAAGCACCTGCATTCCTCATGAAAGTCCTGTGTGTGCATGTGGGAGAGCCACGGCAGGTCAAAGGGGTGAAGGAAGCCAGGAGGACGAGAAGCTGCTGGTATGAAGTATCGAATTCTGAGAAACAGTTTCAGAATTAAACATTTTCAGGTTAACCAAGAGCCAGGGCCCTTCGTAAAGTACCTCTGAAAAGAGTTTTTCAGCATAAATCATGAAATTAGCTTTTCCTAGAGAGGAAACCTTCCCAGGGCTGACAGCAAACCTGCCAGCTTCAGAGGAAGCTGGGGCCTCACTGTGGCCCCTCCCTGCGCCAGCGCCTCCTGGCCTGCAGGCTCCCAACCCTGGGTGTGCACCCGTGTGTCCGGGGCCAGGCTGCTTCCGGAACACCCTCGCAGCCTTCTCTAAACATGCTTCTCCCCTCTTGGGGACTCTCCCTGTGGAAAAGAAACCCCGGTACTCAGGGTTGCAAGGCTGTGATTTCCAGTTTCATTTTCCAGTTTCCATTTAGAAGCAGCTCCACTCCCTGTGCCCCAAGGCACAACAGAGAGGCTAAAGGGCAAGAGTGTTCCTGCCAGGACCTGCTCCCTGGGGCTCCCAGAGGGTGGGGACTGGCTGAACCCCGGTAGGAGACGCTGTCAAAATTCAGATTTCTCGGTTCCCCAGTCTCTGAGGTGGGAGGTTTGGGCCCTTCAGTGGTTCTGATGTGGCCTGGGGACCCCACTATGCAGTCATAGCCTCAGAGACCATCAAAACAGCCAGAGCACAGCTGAGGTGCCGCCCAATCCCTCTCCAAGGCTCTTCCTGTGAGGAGGGCTTGTGAAACTTTGGTCGGCATCTCCTGCCCTCCCCTACTGGTGTCGAACACATTTCTGATGTCAGTTCTCTGGGACTAGAGGTATACAGGAAGCCCACCCTATTGTCTTCACACAAGCTCCTCTCTTCCCCACATTTCAAATTTCTCTTTAAGAAGCTAATTTGTAATGAGTAATTTGTAATTGAGTAATCTGTAAATGAGTCCCTTCCTCATTTATTTGCAATTTGTAGTCTATCTAATTCCAAAAAGGCTGTAAGGACACTTACATCTGTCTTTTTGCCCTGAGTGCATGTGTGTGCGTATGTGCACACGTGTGATTGTGTATGAGGTGGGCCTTCCAATGTGCCTTTGCCCTGCTTTGACCTTGGAGGGAGCAGGTGGTGAGCTCTCCAAGCCTGGCAGATGTAGACCTTTCCTAATCTCTAGGGCAAATTTGTTCTTCAGTGTTTCTAGTATCAGTTTTTGATCAATCATTAATCAAAGTTGCAATAAAAAGATAATCTTCTCAGGACTGGGCTGTAAAGATCCTGGTTGAAACCTTAAACAAACCCTTCTGTGGAGGTCTCAAAGCCAAGAGACCTCCCTCACAGCTCCCCCACAGAGGTCTCTCTCTGATAGCTTGGCTCATTCCTGCTGACTTGTGGGTCTGCAGGGCACAGTGGTGCCTGGGATGGAGAAGGAGGCCCACTTCTCATGGGAGGAAGACAGGAAGCAGCTGCTCCTCCCCAGGGCCCAGCAGGGGTCAGAGGCTGTGGGGCCCTCACTCCTCTCACAGCTCCCTCACAGTGGAAATGGAGGATCTGCTCTTTGGGGCACGGGGTCACAGGCTCCTGGCAGGCTGCACAAGCCAGATCGAGTGGCTAGAATCAAGAGGGAAAATATGATGCCCAGCACGAGGTCCAAAAAGCAAGGACAAGAAGACAGAGCATGGGGACCTGGACCAAGTGCAGCCTGGACCAACAGACTCAGGGGTTTAGTAATCAGTGGCTTTCACAGGAGCCACAAGTGCATTGTACAAGAAGCCAACTGGTTCACGTGGAGCTACCTAAGATGTGTGGAGGGGCGCCTGGGTGGCTCAGTATGTTAAGCATCCAACTTTGGCTCAGGTCATGATCTCACGGTTTGTGGGTTCAAGCCCCCTGTCGGGCTCTGTGCTGACAGCTTGGAGCCTGGAGCCTGCTTCAGATTCTGTGTCTCCCCCTCTCTCTCTCTCTGCCCCTCCCCTGCTAGTACTCTGTCTCTCTCTCTCTCTCTCTCTCACTCCAAAATAAATTTAAAAAAACATTAAAAAAAATTATAAGATGTGTGGAATTCGAGAAGGTGGGAGAGGCACACACTATTCTCTCCAACCCCTTCCAACACATTACCAGTCCCACTCTGGTACCACATTTTCAGATACACAGGGGAAATGGGCATTTTCAGAGAAGTGTCACCCTGGAGGTGCAGGAGGGTGAAATCAGGTGTGAGAAATTGCTCAAAGAACTGACGTCCAGAACAGGGATAGACTTGTCCTGGGTGGCTCAAAGGGAGGAAGTTGAGAAGAGTTGAGAAATAGATGTGAGAAGGAGACTTCCTATAGGTCGGATGTGGTCTTCAAAGATGATAGATAGATAGATAGATAGATAGACCCCCCCCTTTTTTTTTCTGAGAGACAGAGAGAGAAGAAGAAAGGAATAGAAAGGTACACACCTCAATTTTAACAGTGGCTGTCTCTAGCAGGTAAGACTTAAGTTTTTTCCCCTGGTGTTTACCAACAGTTTCTAAAATGTTCATAATACACCCAAATTATTTTTTGATGTAGTAAAACATATATAAAATTTACCATTTTAACCATTATTAAGTGTGTGATTTAATGGCATTAAGTATATTCACACTGTCATGCAGCCATCACTACCATTCAGCTCCAGAATTTTTTTGTCATCCTCAACATAAATACCAAACTCATTAAACTAATTCCATATTCCCCTCCAGCCACCAGCCGTTGGCAACCACCATTTTACTTTATATCTCTATGCATTTGACTACTCTAGCTACCTCACATAAATGAGGGACAAATATAATATTTGTCCTTTTGTGTCTGGCTTATTTCACTTTTTATTTTTTAAAGCTTATTCATTTATTTTTGAGAGAGAGAGCATGAGTGAGGGAGGGGCAGAGAGATAGGGAGAGAGAGAATCCCAAGCAGGCTCTCCACTATTGGCATAGAACCCAATGTGAGGCTCAAACTCACAAAATGTGAGATCATGACCTGAGCCAAGATCAAGAGTCAGCTGCCAAACTGACTGAGCCACCCAGGCACCCCTGGCTTATTTCACTTCTTAGCATAATGTTTTCAAGGTTCATCCATGCTGTACCATGTGGCAGAATCTCATTTCTTTTTAAAGCTGAATAATATTCCATTTTGTGTATAGACTACATTGTGTTTATCCATTCATCTGTCAATGGGCATTTAGATTGTTTTCACTTATTCATCCCTATAAGTGAATAATACTTATAGGAACATGGGTATAAAAATATCTTTTTGAGTTCTTGCTTTCAGTCCTTTTGGGTACATATCCAGATTTGGAACTGCTGGATCTTAAAGTAATTCTGTTTAATTTTTTCAGGAAACACTATACCATTTTCCACAGCAACTACACCATTTTAAATTTCCATCAGCAATGCACAAGAGTTCTAATTTCTCCACAGCCTTGTCAATACTTACTATTTTCTATTTTTTTGATGATAGCCATCCTGAAGGGTGTGAAGTCATACCTCACTATGGTTTTGATGTGCATTTCCCTAATTCAAACTGCTCATTTTTAAATCCATTTCTGTCTGAATCAAATCCTTTGTCCTTTATTGCTTGATAATATGGACCTTTCTCCCTTATTCTCCTTGTCTATACTTATTCTTTGCCTTGTATGTATTCTTTGAAATTGTGGCGAAATAAATACACATAACATAAATGTTAGCATCTTAACCATTTGTAAGGGTACAGTTCAGTTTTCTTAAGTAAATTCACATTATTGTGACCTAACCCAAATTACTTTCATATTGATAAAAAGAAACAAAGTCTATTTTAATTTTTTTTATTTTTTAAATGTTTATTTATTTATTTATTTAACGTTTTAACGTTTATTTATTTTTGAGACACAGAGAGACAGAGCATGAACGGGGGAGGGTCAGAGAGAGGGAGACACAGAATCCGAAACAGGCTCCAGGCTCTGAGCTGTCAGCACAGAGCCCGACGCGAGGCTCGAACTCACGGACCGTGAGATCATGACCTGAGCCGAAGTCGGCCGCTTAACCGACTGAGCCACCCAGGCGCCCCTATTTATTTATTTTTGAGAGAGATAAAGAGAGAGAGAGGGAGCAAGTACACAAGTGGGGGAGGGTAGAGAGAGAGAGGGAGACATAAAATCTGAAGCAGGCTCCAGGCTCTGAACTGTCAGCATAGAGCCTGACATGGGGCTAGAACCCACAAACTGTGAGATTATGACCTGAGCTGAAGTCAGATGCTCAACTGACTCAGCTACCCAGTCACTCCACAAAAGTCTATTAAAAAAAAAAAAAGGCAAGCAAGCAATGATTCTCAGTCCATGGAGATGTTCACACACTTTGGCCCAGTCTTGGCAAGGACTTGCATTCATCTACTGAGTACCTTCCATGCTCTGGGCTGTATGCCGGGCAGGGGGCTCTGAGGCGATCAGGTTTCCATCCTTGGATTTCAGCCTCTGGGCAGAACAGTTATAACCAAGGCTGTTCTGGGCTGAAAGGGCCATGCTGCTGTGTGATGAAGGGTTGGGAAGGTGGCATTGATGGGGTTACATGTGAGCTGTGCCTCAAAGGACAAGGAGACATTTGCAGGTGCTCAAGTGCAGAAAGGACCTGGCTAGTGCTGTCGGGCTATGGCAGCACTTATCACAACGGCCATTACATAAACACTTGTTAATAATTTATGTCTGTTTTCCCTCCTCAACTGTAAGCTTCATGAGAATAAGGCCAGGTAGTCTTATTCCCTGTTGAACCCTACTGTGTGTGCCCAGCACAGGCAGGTGTAAAATGAATACTTGCTGAATAAGTGTTGGGAACGGGGAGGAGAGAGGAGAAGTCTCATTCGAGATCTTGGCTGTGAGAGGCAGACAGCATGGCTGTACTCCGTGGGGAAGGGGGTGGAGGGAAGCATTACACAGACAATGCTGGCGGAAGCATATCAAATACTGCACAAAGGCAGCCAGTGTAGGAGAGTTTGAAGACCCAGACTTGAGAGAACTAAAGGGCATAATTGCTGGGAGGGGCTCTGGTGAAAGGGGAGAGGCTGGGAGGCATACTCAGTGGAAGGAGAGGGGTCTCTCTTTTTATGAGACTCAGATGGCCAAAGACAGAACAAGCCAGTTGTTGGCAAGGATGTGAAGCAATTGGAACTCTCACACGCTGCCAGAGAGAGTTCTTCCTGGTACAATTCCAGGTTTCAGATAGAACTCTGGTGGCTGGTTAGTGCAGACCACCATTTATTCCATATTCCAAGGGAACACCGGCATCTGTACTTGGACTATCAGACATGAAAGGCTCTATATCGAGAGCAATTTCCAAGATGGGCCTGAATCCATGGAACATGCCACAACCAAGAGCCCAGAGTTGGTTCTGTGCTCACCAGCCTCCAAAATGTCAACTTTGCCCACATGCTTCCTTGTCCCTCTTTTCATGTCACATAGCTGGCAGGACTTCAGTCAACAGAAGGTGGACCATGCTCTTTTCAAAGAGCACACAGACGGGTACTGATGAGACTGTCCCCTGCCCCCTGTTTCCCAAGCTCCAGACACCATGGTGAATTCCATCTGGGTGTTCAGAACCCCTCTGCCTGAGGGGCCTTTATGCACACCCAGGCAGGCACCAGCAGCCTAGTCCCCTGCTGGTGCTCCAACTCCAGACTCACTGCACAGAGCTCCTCGCCTACCAGAAATGGGGCACATGTGCCAACACAGAGCCCACACAGGGCAGCTCTGCTTGCCACCTGCACAACCCCAGTCTGAGGGAAGGAAAATGCTGACTCTGTGTGTGGTCTGCATCTTTACTGCATCGTCCTTTTCAAGTTGGAGGTTGTTGTCACTGAGTTACCAAATGCCACTCTACCCACTGTTGGGAGCCAGAGAGAAGTGCCCAGCAGTCCTTGGGATGAAACTGCAGTCCAGAGGGGAGGATAAAATGAACACAGATGACGCAACAGGGACCCAATACAAGACAGTATGTAATTAGGAGCCACACTGTATGGTCTCACTCTAAGTGAAGCTGAAGCTCAGAAGAGTGAGGGGTCCATAGGGGTGGGGTGGCCAGGGAAGGTCCTGGAGCAGGGCTGCAAGGTGGGAAACAGAGGACAGACGAGATCATTACAGATGAGAGAAGCAACAACCGGGACCTAGATGTAAGTGCACAGAATTCAAGACCTGGCCAGGCTGGGACCCATGTGGGAGGGCCTCACTAGCTAGCTGCCCTTTCACCCAGGAGAAAGGCCACAGATGGAAGGCCTCCCTCAGCCCCACCCAGGCCCCCAGAACACATGCTCCACTGTCTCCAGCTTGACCACAACCCCCACATGAGCTGTGTCCTGTTCATACTGGCCCAGAAACTGGGAAGTACCTGGCATGTGGCCCCTCCACTTCCTCCACATGATTGCCTGGGGCTCTGGGGGTATCAGCAAGGGATCATTTTTGTGGTCAGGAAATGTCTGTGGCAGCTGTGGACACCACTGGCTGTCTCTGGGCTCTTCTGAAGTGGAGGCTATATTCCCAAAGATTTGCAACTGCCTAAACTCCAGCTCAAATCTCTTGCTTCTTCCTGGTAGGCCCATCTTGGTATAGGGGGTGAAGGTTATCTTTACCCATGTCCATGAGGTCCCCTCAGATCCAAAATACTCTTAAGTTCAAAGGCAGGACATCGAGAAACAGAACAGCAGATACCAACTTGTGGTTTAGTTCAATGGTTTTCAACCTTGGCTGCACATAGGAACCACCTGAGGAGTTTCTTACAAATGTTCATGTCCAAATACTTCAACAGGCACTTTGCAAAGAGGGGATGTAAATGTCTAATAAACATATGAAAAAGTGCTCAACCGTATTAGTCATCAGGAAAATGCAAATTAAAACCACACCGCAATATCATTACACACCCACCAGAATGGCTAACACGAAAGAGATATAAAATACCAATTGCCGGCAAAGATGTGAAGCAACCAGAACTCTCAGACATTGCTGGAGGGAGTGTGAATGGGTACAGCCACTTTGGAAAATTATTTGGCATAAGGTATTGAAGTTGAACACATTTGTATCCAGACTTGCTTAGCACTTCCACTAAATATGCACACAAATGTGCTCCAAAAGACACCATAGGAACGCTCATAGCAATAGCAGTCATAATAACCCCAAACCCCAAACAACAATCCAAACACCCAAATATCCATCGACAGTAAAATGGATAGATGAATTGGGGAATATCCATACGGTGAAATACTGTACAGCAACGAGAACAAGCGAACTATGGCAACCATAAACACACAGCTTGGGTGAATCTCATAAGCATAATGTTGAGTGGAAGAATCCAGACACAAAAGTCCATGTACTTTATGATTCCATTTATATAATATAAAGCTTGAAAACAGGCAAGACTCATTTCCACCATCAGAAGTGAGAATGGTGGCGACCCTTTGGGGCACCAGGGGATGCTGGTGAGGTTGTGCTTCTTGATCCGGATGCTTGTTACTCTGGGTAAGTTCACTTTGCGAAAATTCACTTAGATCTATACTTAGGTTTTGTGTTGTTGTTGTTGTATATGTTACCCTTCAATACACACTTAGATTTTTTTTTTCTTAACTCAGATCACTTTAGTTGGTATCTCTGGGGTGAGAGTGAGGCCCAGGCATCAACATTTTTTATATCCTAGATGAGTGTAATGTGCAGCCAGGATTGAAAGACACTGGTTTAGTTTCTTGGGAAAAGGAGATCCACTCAAAGGCTTGGAATGCTCCTGACAAAAGGCACTGTCCAGGCTGGTGGAGTGAGATACTGGGGTTCAAAGAGTCCATCTTTGCTGATGGGAGCAAGCCTCCTGCACGAGTGGAGGAAGTATTGCGGCATGCTGTTGTAATGTGTTTCTTCCCTGGCAGTGTCTGTTGAAAGCTGGTTGCATCAGTTTGTAATGGTGTGTAATGACATCAAGGTGGACCTTAGCTCTGCCCCCAGAGAAGTGGCTTATCAGCACAGCTGCTACAGGGTCATTCATAGAGAGGTGGCAGCTGGACTTCCCAGGGACTATTACCCAGGCCAGAGACACTGCTGAGGATCTGATGTCATGGGGGGTGGGAGTAGGTCCCCTGAATGTCTATGTTTGTGGGTAACAGTCTGGGTTCCAGACGATGCCTAAACTCCCTGGCCTCGGGGTCCAGATTAGGAACTTGCAACATCTTGCTGAGGACTTGGTTCAAGTGCCCAGGCTGAGAATTTTCCTTCCTCTCTTTGTGGTTAGAGGCAGCCACCCTAGCAATGGCCACCTCCAGCACACTCTGGTCAACAATGGGCAGCTTGGACAGGAAAAGACAAGACACAGGCTTACACACTACACCTGGGCCCCATCCCAGTACCTGGACCATGAACCTTCTGCTGTGAGAAGGACAGTGCAGAAAGGCCTCAGAAGCTTCCCCCAGACCCCCGGGCCCTCCACCATCCAGCCATGGGCTGCCTCTTCTGTCCATGTCCCTGCATGTCTGCCCCATAGCATCGTGTCTACAGAGCAGGAGTGAACAGGAAGGGGTCTGGGGCCTCTTGCAACTCAGCCAGGCGGGACGCTGGGGGGCCTCGGCTGACTGCATTTGGCAGAGGGACACAGAGTGGTGTGGGATGAAACAGGACAAGTTAAACTGATAAAGACTACATCAATGGAGGTAGCCAAGTTAGGAACAAAGAAATCTATCTCCAACTGCCCAGTCCCTACTCCCCAAATTTAAAAAAAAAAAAAAAATCCCTAGAAGTGAAAGAGGCATGAATAAGGAAGCCAGGGTGTAAAGTTATGAGTGTCTCTCCACTGAAGCTGTAACTCTCCACTTCTCTGGCTTCAGTCTCCCCCATGGGAAATGGGGGGGATGCTCCCAGGTGTTTTCTCCTGGCCCAGGAGGGCAGAGGATCAATGGCTCTGCTGGAGTGGCCAGAGAGACACAGTGCCAGGGGCTGTGCCTGTGCTGCCCCTGGCTGAGACCTCTGCCCCCATGTGCCATCTCACCTCCCTCATCTGTGAGATGCCACATGGCCAGCCCTGCCAGCCAGAGTGCCCCTACCCCTTCCTTTTGTCTACTTTACAAAGCGTTTATGAAATGTTTCCTTTCTGTGTTTCAGGAAATGGGTGGCCAGGAAGAGTTCTTGATTCTAATTTTTCCCTAGAGTTACCTATGCTTCAATGGTCTGTAGAAATTAAACAAAACTAAGGTTTGACTAGGCCAGGGGAGGGAGGAGGCAAGAGAATCCAGAGAGCACTCCAGCAGCAGAGCCGTGCAGGCTGATCTCAGGGGTAGCTGAAGGGTGGCTGGGCTCTGGGGCACTCCTCCTGGAAATGAGGTATGACTGGGGCCTAGGCCGTGGGCCTCTTTGGGCTTCACTATACTCATCCCAGGGGATAAACAAGCACATAATGCCCTCATAGTAAAAGCATCAAAGAGGCTACTGACCTGGAAGCACACAGGCTTAGTGGGCTTAGTGACCTAAGGCACTCCTAATGTCAGATCTAAGGGAATCCCATCCAGACATGGCCCGGATGTCCCCTGAATATACACTTGACCTTAAAGATCCAGCAAGAATCTGTTATTCAGGAAGGTATTTCTTCATTTTCTGAAACTGTTGATATTTTCCAGTCAGCCACGTAATTTCTAAAAGTCATAAAAATCTCTCTCCTGGTTTCCTTTTATTTACATACTTATCTTCCTTCTCAAAATACTCCAGTAAGTAATATTTCCCCATATGGAGAAGTCACTAACACAGTACCCTCTACCATGCATTACAGTCAAAAACCTAGAAAGTGTATTTTTAAAATTCCTGAGTAGTCCAGAGAGGTCACAAAGCTCATACGAAGAACACCTAAGAGGATCTTGCAGGGCTCATTCAGGGACTATTCTTATTTTAGAAGCAAATTAGAAAAAGTTTCTGTATGGTCAGAGTCCCAGTGGGAAACAGATACACACTGCACAGGTAACAGAGGGGACCTTAAAGAAGGACAAGGTGAGCAGAACTGAGGCAAAGGACAAGGGAAAGAGAAGCACCCTGGAGCCAACACCAGTGGGGGAGCTGTTACCTCCTACCTGAAGGGAGGAGGGCAAGGGAGTGGTTACAGGAACCTAGACAAGCCTGGAGGGGAGGGCTGCCCACAGGGGTTGTGCCTGAAGGGTGAAGCACACAGACCCTGCAGACTGAGGCCTAGCAAGTGAGGTGAATGGGATAAAGTATCCTAAAGCACCTAACATTATCCTCCAGGGTCCTGCAGGGACTTTCTATTGGCCAAACCCAACTGGAAGCACTGGTTGATAAATTCCACAAAGGTCAAATCCTGCAAGGTGTGGGGAAGGGTAGAAAATGGGTGGGGCCAGGGATCCCGTGCACTGTCATCAGGTTTAGCCACTGAAAAACAGTTGATTAGAAGTTAATGTGCTGTAATGTGGCATTCTCACCATAAATAAATGGGACAAGAGACAGCCCGAGACAGAGATGACCACAAAAAGGGTTCAAGGGATTTAAATGCAGTGATCCTGGTCCCCATCATGGAGGGACAAATTGCTCTACATAGCCTAATAATTCCAAGGTACACATGCATGTTTATAAACATGACTGAATTACCAGCAAAGGGTTGAATGTGGTCACTGCACTACTGAACAGAGCTTTCAGGGCAGGGAAGATGATAACACAAGGTAGAGATATATCTCATTCCAAAAGAAGTACAACAGGGCTTACAGTTAACACGTCAGGTCAGTCACATGTCCTAATCTTCTTTCTCTCCTGAAGTGCTGCTAAAATGCCAGTCAAGAAATAAAATGGTATAGTGGGGGGAATGGGTGAAATAGGCAATGGGCATTAGGAGTGCACTTGTCATGATGAGCACAAGGTGAGGTATGGCAGTGTTGAATCACTATATTGTACACCTGAAAATAATTTTACACTGTATGTTAACTGGGATTTAAATAAGAACTTAAAAAATAAATTAGATATAAATTTAAAAAAGAAAAGAAAGGTATAACCCTTCAAGCGCAAAGAGAATGGTAAAAGAGACATCAATGGATGAGATTTTAGCACACTCCAGAAAGACGGAAAGCAGGTGGAGGAAGCTGGTCTCCTAGGGACTGCAGAAGGGGATGTTGCCAGGAGGCAAGCCCCTTCACCCTCAGAACCCTGGAGCAACTCAGACTTGAGGGAAATTAAGTATTATGATGGTGGTGGTCAGGTATAGGAAGCAGTGGGGTAAGGAACCGGGGATATCCTCCTAGATCCCACCTCACACTCCATCCCACATAGCAGGTGACTGAAGACCCTGAACAGGAGAGGCTCAGGCAGAAGAGATGGCAGATGAACACAAGGCTGCAAATGGGGGATGAGGGCAAAGTCTGGAGAATGAAGGGTGAGAGTCAATGTCCCCACTCTTCACACTGCACCGTGCCCCAGGCATATATCACACCATTCTGGAGTGTGGCGAATTTCAAACATGGCTGCAAATTTTTCTGACACATCTTCCTCTGAGAAGTGGGCGTCAGTCTCCTTCCCTGAATCTATGTAGTCTTGTGACTACAGTGGAAGTGATGCCATGTGACTTCCAAGGCCAGGCCGCAGAAAGCCATGCAGCGCCCATGTTGCTGGCTGGAGTATTCACACTGGAGCCCTGAGCTACCACATAAGAGGCCCAACTCCCAGGCTGGATGCTAGAGAGGCCATGTGCAGTCTCCCCAGTCACCAGTCCCAGCTGAGTCCAGGCTTCCCGCTATCCCTGCCAAGTGGAGAACCATCTTGAAAGTGGATCTTTCAGCCCAGCTGTTCTAAATCCTAGCTACACAAGCCTCCAGTCATTTCAGTCATCCTAACCAGGGCCCCAGACGTGGTGCAGCAGAGAAGAGCTGTGCCTTTTCTGAATTTCTGACTTGCAGAATAACAAAACGGCTGTTGTTGATGCTACTAAGTTCTGGGGTGATTTGTTATGCAGTAATAAGTAATGGGAACAAGGAGTCAGAGTGCTTCTCTTGAAAAGCAGAATGGCTCAAGTAGTGGTTCTCAAAGGGGTGATCTGGGCCCCAGGTGACATCTGGCAATGTTTATAGACATTTTTGGTTATCACAACTCCATGAAGGGAGGCTGCTACTGGCATCTGGACGTAGAGTTCAGGGATACTGTTAAACACTCGACAGTGCCCAAGAGCCCCTGACAATAAGGAATTGTTTGTCCTAAAATATCAACAGCACCAAGGTTGAGAAACCTAGCTTCAGAGAAGAGTGTGGCATTTTGAGGCTTGTTAACAAAAAGGCTGGCTTGCTACCTATAGTAAAGCTCCAGCTGATAGGTTGTTCCCAAACACACAGTTTGATTCATACTTTTTATTGCATCATTCATAAATATTAACAGGCAGCCACGACATGTGACATTTGAGGAAAGCCTCCAACATGAAAGAGAGAAAACAAACAAACAAAAAGTAGCTAGGTGGATATAAAGGCAACAAAGAGAAAAGAAGAATATTAAAACAAAACAAATAAACAAAAGAAAAAGAAATAACTCCTTCAGAGAGATAAGAGGGCAATAGCATATCCATAGAACAAGAATGTGATATTATGAAAAAAGGCACAGAAAACATGAATATTTGTATATTAAAAATATGAAGGCCACAATTAAGACAAAATCAGCAGAAGGGTTGGAGGATAAAGTCAAGTCAAGTTTCCCAAGAAAGTAGACCCAAAAGGCAAAGGGAAGGGAAATAAAAAATATAAGAATATCAGAAGAGTAATCCAGTAGATCCAACAGGTAAAATAAAGGGGAGAAAATTATCAAAGATATAAGATTTTTTCCCCCGAGACCTCAAGGACACATAACACACCACTTAGTTCAGTAGTGAATAATGTGTCTACAGTCACTACTGAGTCAACCAAAAATCATGTTATCTTCTTACTGGGAGATGGAGGGAGGAGAACTGGAGGCAGCTTTGTAGGAAAGCTTAATTTTTGTCTCCCACAAGAAGTCAACAGATGTCTAAAATTGGCAAATCAAGAAATAACAGTATGAACAGAAATAGGAACTAATGAGAGTAGAAAGAGGCTTCTCTAGAGAGGGAGAAGCACCAAGAAAGGAAGGGGGCAATCCTTATTACAAGCTTCCTGTACTGTTGATATATAAACCATATGCATGCATGATTTTGATAAAACAAATTAATTAAACATTGCAACGTGATGGGACTGAGTTTGATTACTTGGAGAATTCACTTAGGTGGGTGATCCCTGCCCCAAGAAATGCTGAATAAATTGGCACCTCATTGATGTGGGTGGGGGTGGGGATAGGAGCTGGCAAGTAAATCTTTGGGGGTCACCAGTCACTGGCTCCCTTTCCCAGCAGGCTGTATTTGCTTGGGAAATCCTGCTCTTGAGCGTGGATCCTGCCAGGCTGCCAAAGGAAAGGGGAGCTAGTCATCCTTTTAGGAATTTAGGAATTCACTAGGATTTCCTGTCTCTCCTACTCTGGATGTGGACAATATGCTGGGTTTCTGAAGGCCCAGGGCCCCTCCTGTCATGTGCTCAGCTGCCAGAGGTGGCTGCACACACTCCTCATCATCTCATGGGGCAGATGGGACTTGACTCACCGTATCTCCTACCAGGACCTCCCCAGGAGCTGTCAAAGTGGGGAACATGCCTGTAGGGTTTGAATCTTAACTCTGAGGTACATCTCCTTGGGCACCAGCCGTCAGGTCTAAGGGTCCTTTTTGTTCTTTCCTTCACCCACCTCCCTCCCCCTTCCCTCTCCTTCCTGCCTCTCCTTCATTCCTTCAGGGCTTTGCCCCAGGGGCTGCTCAGCTGGCTTGCCTGCCCAAAGCAAGGCAGGGTTTTTTTTTCTTTTAATCTTTCCCATTGTTACTTCTTTTAAAAATTACCTCATTGTTAAATAAGTAACAAGTACTCCTTGTAGAAAAATAAGAAAATATTAAAAATCACCCACAATTCTACCAGCCAAATAAAACCATTACTTGTCTATGAATTTCCAGAATGTTTCCAGACTTATACACTGGCAGAAATATTACTGGTTCACATCTCATCTGGGTACCCAGCTGCTGAGCCCTCAACCCAGGCCGGACCCTGTGCTGAGGCCTTTAGATGTGTTAATCCCACCCAGTTCTTGCAACCATGTTATTATGCCCATTTTACTGGCAGGTAGTAGAGGCTCAGGGAGATCACATCACTTGCCTGAGTTCCCACACGGGTTAAGAGACTGATCTGGATTTCAACCCTCCAGCCTGAGTCCCAAGCCACTTGCCTTGCATGTTTTGTAAGCTTTGTTCATTTTTTCTTTTTCCTTTTTTTCCCCTTTACTTAGCAATATATGCAAATGTCTTTCTAGCCAGTAAGTATACACCTAGGTCATTCTGCTGCATGATGTGCCCTTGTGTGGATGTGCCAGGTTTTAAAGGACCAATTCCTTTTTCTTGGGCTTTCCAATGTTTCTTTCTCTTTTTTTTTTTCTATTATAAAACAATGTGGTTATAAATATATAACCTTTGCACATATACCTTTGCACAACTATGATTATTTTCCTAGAATAAATTCCAAAAAGTAGAATTGCCTGGTCAAAGCCTGGACACATTTTTAACACTGGTTTTAAAAAGCCCCTTTTTGAATCAAGTCAGCAGTACACACACGTTGGTACAAATTTCCCTACCATCCATTATTTATTGAGTGTTTTCACTCTTTGAAATTTAGACCACATTTAACACAGAATCAGATAACTCCTACGCAGGAAGCATCCTATATTTCTCTGGATCTAGACCTAAACCATCCTTGCTTAAAAAAACAAAAACAAAAACAAAAACCCAGGACACCCTGACTTCAGTAGGTTTGGCAGAAGAGCGAGGGATGAAGGACAGAGGCCTGGAGGGAGGTAAGGAAAGCAGAGCAGAAGAGCCAGGCTGTGGGCACAAATGACTGGTTTGGGGGAGGTTGCTCTGTTTTCCCAAGGGAAGCACAGTCTTCTTGGGTCTAAAGACCTTGCAGCCACCTCTGATGATTCACAGCTCAACACTGAGCTGGACTCACTGTCCCCAGTGCCCACACTCTACCCAGGAAGTCAACACGAGTCCCCTGTGTTACCCAGCTGCCAACACTTTCAATACTCTAGTCTTCCTTGAATATCTTCCAAGGCCCTTTAAGTTGGGAAGTCCCAAAAGAGACACAGTCTTATTGTTTTCTTACCTTGATGTTGTTTTCCTCCAATAGGCTGCAAACCCTGGCACCTGGAAAAAAAAGGAAAGTAAATGATTGAGGCAGTGCGCTGAGGGAAGGCCTTGGGGTAAAAGAGGCCTGCATGGAAATGAAGTGGGGTGTGCTCATCTGTGGTGAGTTCTTCGGAAGCCACTGAGGTGTGAGCTGGCTGCATGCTGGCCCAGGTCAAACACAGGCATCATGACTTCCACAGAGGGGCATTCTCCACTTGGGGCATTTCTTTCACACCGAGTCTATTAATGCTCCTATGCCAGCAGGAAACTCAGTGATCTTTCTACCTTGTCTCAAAGGCCTTTTATAAACAGTAAGTCATCCTTTCATGTATTTTTAGTCATATATCCATTCATCGGATATTTATTCGACACCAACTGTATGCCAGGCACTGTTTCCAGGCTCTGGAGATACAGCAGGAGACAAAACAGATAAAAACCCTGCCCTCAGAGAGCTTGCAGTCTACTAGGGGAGATCAACAACCAAAGAAAGAAAAAAAATATATAATATATAGTAGTCAGGAGAGGAAAGTGCTCTGAAGGAAGAATAGAGCAGAGAAGGGGAAGGGAGCTATGGAGCAGGTGGGAAAGTGTACCAAATTCTAAACAGTATGGCCAGGGAAGGTGAATTATGACCAAAGACCTGAAAGAAATGAGGGCAAGGACCCTGACATTTAATAGGAAAGAAGATTTCCAAGTGGAGGGAACAGCATGTATAAAAGTCCAGATGTGAGAGCCTGCCTGACATGGTACAGATCAGTGGGAAAGGGTGAGGTGGCCAGAGGAGAGTGAATGAAGGGGAAGTAAGAAAGAGAATCAGAGAGGCAGCAAAGCTCTGAACATGTAGGGCACTAAAAGAAGGCCCTTGAATGACCTTGAGCTTTGACTCAGATGGGAGCCACTGGAGAGTTTACACAGAGAATTGCAATGATGTGACTCACATTTTAACAATGCCACTCTGGATGCTGTGTTGAGAATAAACTGGGCAGCACAGGTAGAACCAACCAGTTAGAAGGTTATTGCAGAAATTGTGGCAAGAGACACCGATAACTTGGACTAGAGAGGCAGCATGGAGGTATTCAGATATGATCAGATTCTATTGAGTAGAGCCAACAGGAATTGCTCATGGATTAGAAGTAGATTGGAAATAAAGAATTCAGATAGGGCTCTGAGATTTTTGGCCTGAGCAAATGGGAGTCCAGAATTGCCATTATCTGCCTTGTAGAAGCCTACTGATGGAGCACGTTTGGGGGAAGATAAGGAACTTGGTTTTGGACATGTTAAGTAGGAGATGCCTTTTAGACAGTTGGAGAGCCCTGTGGGCAGGTTGGATATATGAGTTCAGGGGAGAGATCCAGGCCCCAAAGGAAGACTTGCAAATACTCATCACATAGCTCTTTAAAGCAATGACCCAGGAGGAGATCACCAAGGGGGTGACTGTCAGTAGGGAAACTGTCAGTCTAAGGAATGAGTCCCATTCAATTATTCAGCAAAAAAGACTGAGAAGGATTAGCAAGTACAGTAGGAGAGAAACCAGGAGAAAGGGTTTCAAGGAGTATGGAGCAATCCATTGTGATAGGTCAAGTCACAGAATTAATCCTTGGATTTGGCATCATAGGGTCAAAGTTGATCTCGGTCGAGGGCAGATTCAGTGGAATGGTTTTGGGATGGGAACCTGACTGCAACAGGCTCAAAAGAGAAGAGCTGAAGTCATCAGCCTGAAGGACAGAGTGAGCTGGCAGCAGCAGGAGACTGGAAAGCAAAGGGGTAAGTGATGATCAGATAAATTGCTTCTACCTTCACTCCATTAGTTTATAAAATGTAACGCACAAAGCCACACTC
The DNA here is from genome assembly GCF_023721935.1 of Panthera uncia. Lineage (NCBI taxonomy): Eukaryota > Metazoa > Chordata > Mammalia > Carnivora > Felidae > Panthera > Panthera uncia. Next base: position 25,774,221 of record NW_026057577.1, on the reverse strand, counting down.
CCCCAACACGTGTCAGTGGCAGCCATGGTCACCAAGCTGAACCAGGTTCTCCAGGTCACTGAGCTTCCTCCAGTTCTGGCCCCGTGAGCCACCTATCTGCCTGTTTCCAAACTTACATGAAGTAGTTCCCATTTTCTCACTGTCACCTGTGGCTTTAAGATCAATGCCCACAGCTTGGGGCTGCTGAGTATGCCCTCTGCCGCTTACAAACCAAGATCTCACTTGGGCCCCTGGTGCTGATGGGAAGTCAAAGGGAACAGGATAGGCAGCGTCCCTGGTCTCATGGAGCTTGCTTTGTGGTGGTGGAGATAATCACCCAAGAGACAGATGCCCAGGCAGGTCATTTCAGATGTGGACAAATGCAATGAAGACAATAAAATGGGTGTGAGAGAGGGAGAAAGCATGGGAGGGGCCTCCTTCAGCCAGACTGTGTGGTCAGGCAGCCTCTCTGGGAGATGGCACCCAGCTAGTTCTCAATCTGGCCTCTACCCCACTCTTCTTGGGCTTTCAGATCTCCCAGAGCTGGCTGGGGCCTGTGGTCATCTAAGCACAGGGCCAAAAGGAGACATTCTCTTTCTCTTCTCTAATATATACTGTGGGATTTTCTCTCCATGATTACAAAAGACATGCATTTTCACTGAAGGAATTGGAAAATATTGAAAAGAGGAAAAAAATCACTTAGAATCCTACCACCCAGAGATAACTACTCTTCACATTTGGTATGCATCCTTATAGACATTTTTCTATGCATACATACATATAGTGTTTAAAAATGAGATCAGGTTGTCCATTCTGTTCTGTGTACACTGTTTCAGTTATGAATTTTGACTAAACCTATTATAAGCACTCTTCTGATGTCATTTAATCTTCTACATGATGATTTTTAAAAATTTTTTAATGTTTATTTATTTTTGAGAGAGAGACAGAGAGAGACAGAGCGTGAGCAGGGGAGGGGCAGAGAGAGAGGGAGACACAGAATCCGAAGCAGGCTCCAGCCGGACTCGGGGGCTCAAGCTTAGGAACTGCTAGATCATGATTTTAGCCGAAGTCAGACGCTCAACTGACTGAGCCATCCAGGAGACCCTACATGATGATTTTTAAAGGCTATACAGTATTCCATTGAATGCATACTTTTGCCATACTTTATAACCCCAAACACCGGCCATTTAGATCATTTCCAAGTGACTGCTACTAGGAGTAAATGCTATAGCAAACAATCTTGCATCTTTTTTCCCCTCCCTTAGTGGACTAGGTTTGCAAATCACTGATTATTTTCTTGGGTTAAAAGAAACCATCACTGGCCAGTGGGAGTGTCATGGGTCTCATGGCATCAGGAAGCAGCCTGAAGCTGAGGACAGTCGAAGGGCAGAGCTGAGCCAAGTACCAAGGAGCCAGAGCTCACTCAGATGCCAAAGGCTGATGCAATCCTCAGATATACCCTGGTCCTGACTTTTCCTCCCTTGAGGGCATAAACAATAGGAAAACAATAGGCCTCTCTTAAACCCAGTGAAAAACAGAGGGATTCCCCACCTGAGCCAAGAAGAGGGTGTCTCCTTCTGATGTAAGCATAAAGAGCACTCCCGCCTTCCCTTGAAATCCCCTTGGGGAAGCTCCCCTTTCCATCCCTCCCTGGGGAAAATATCCAAGAGATCAGGCATTCAGCCTTTCTTTGCGGGGTGGGGGGGGGGGGCTGCCAGGGAAGGCTTGGAACACAGAAGGTTCTACATAAATGGCAGCTCCTCTCCTATCTCTGACCCAGCCTTGCTCCTGAACCCTTGAATTCCCCAGAAGGGCTGGCAGGGGCAGTCTATGCCCCGTATGAGAGGAGTGTCCTGAGGAGCAGTGAGTTGCGGGGGTAAGGTGGGAAAAGAACAAGCCCAGGAGACCACAAGACCTGGGTTTGAATCCCAGCTCTGGCACATTCCAGTCTCATTTTGGGTAAGTGACTTTACCTATGGAATGCAAGCTCCATAAGTGGGGGACTTGAGTCTGTTTTGTGTACTGTTATATCTGCAACACAACTAGTAGATGTTCAATAAATACTATGCCAAGGCAATGCATGATTCTTTTTTGTTGTTTAATTTGAGAAAAAGAGTGAGCTGAGGAGAGGGCAGAGCAAGACAGAGAGAGAATCTTAAGCAGGCTCCATGCTCAGCACAGAGGCTGATGCAGGGCTCCATCCCACGACCCTGGGATCATGACCTGAGCCAAAATCAAAGGTCGGATGCTCAACTGACTAAGCCACCCAGGGGCCCAATGCATGATCCTTTCAAAGCCTCAGTTTGCTTATCTATAAAACCTATCTCATAGGGTTGTTGTGAGGACTAAATAAAACATGGGTAAAATAATATAGTGTCTGGTATTCAACAAACACCAGTCCAAAGCTCTGGAAACTTGCTTCCATACCCCACATCCCATGGCATGGACAGGAAGCCCTGCCGTTTCCCCTTACTAGATAAAATTAGCTTGCCTCCACTCTGCTCACTATTTGCTGCCCAGACAAGCCTCTGGTCTGGTACATATTGCACTGTGTGTGTCTGCTTGTCCAACTCCCTTGTTAGGGTTCAGGGCAGCTAAAGGACAAGAATTTTGCTTCCGTATCCTCTGCGCCTCTGAATAATACTATGAAGTAAGCAAGGTTGTTATCACCATTCTACATTTAAAAAAATTTTTTTTTAATGTTTTTATTTATTTTTGAGACAGAGAGAGACAGGGCATGAGCAGGGGAGGGGCAGAGAGAGAGGGAGACACACAATTGGAAGCAGGCTCCAGGCTCTGAGCTGTCAGCACAGAGCTCGATGCAGGGCTCGAACTCACAGAGTGTGAGATCTTGACCTGAGCCGAAGTCAGACGCCCAACCGACTGGGCCACCCAGGCGCCCCCACCATTCTACATTTAAGGAAACTGAGGTTCAGAAAGATTAGGTGCTTTGCAGAGTAAGATCTAAATCTGGTTCTGATTTCTGGGTCCCTGCTCTCTTCTATGTGATTCTCTTGTAAATGGGAGTTGGGGATGGGGGTAGTGAGGAAGAAGCAAACCAGTTTCCATGTCCCTGAGGGAAAAGGCAGGCAGGACTCCAAGAAAAAGGAGGTACTTGGGAAATCAGCAGGGCACTGACATTCGTCTGAGCCCCCTCTCATCTTCCTGTGGATAATCATGTGAGCTGCAGCTACAACCCCCAAAGACCTGTGATTTGACTGGTCTGGGACAGGCTGATGAAAATGCAGGGGTTCCCAGGTTCCCTTTATCAATGTGGAACCCAGCCAGGAAGGGGATTTGGGTTTCCTCAGCCCAGAGCTTGAGGGTCAAGGCCCCCCACAGCAGGGGGAGTGGCTGCAGGGCACCTGCTCAGAGCTACCCTATCCCCAGCTGTGGGGCGGGAAAGGCTCCCCACCAGACCAAATCTTGATTTACTCATCTCTGTGACCCCAGGATCCTGGTGAATGGTGACAGGCCCCAGCCTCCAATGCTGGCAAGTGAGGGAGAGGAGGTGGCTAGACCTAGGCCAGGGATGTGAAGAGGAGGAAACAAGAAACCAGGAAGAAGGGTTTTTAATATTGGGAATGGCCACTCTCTCTCTCTGTCTCCCTCCCCCTATTAAACTGTGTGTTTCTGGAGGGCAGGTCTGTGGCTGATTCATCTGGGTCTCTACCACACCCAGTAGATTGCTTTGCAGAGAGCTGGTAGTCACTTAATGTAGTTTATTGGAGGTATAACTGGAAGCCAGTACCCAAGATGACAGATGGCATCTGCTTTTCATGCCAGGGTCATCTGGGAAAGGGCCTGTCTGACTGGTCTGGTGTCCTGACAGGGACAACCCTGGGGAGGGTCAGGCACTCTTCACCTGAAGCATTAAGAGTTGACCTCTCTCCCCAAACTGCACCCAAGTGACTATCTCTCCCTTCTTCAGCCACAGAGAGACCTTTTGGGGGAAACCTCCAGGATCTAGGTATCTCTCTGGCAATAGAAATGGACTGGGTATGTGGTGTGACATATTTGTCCTCGGGAATTTGGGAGGGCTGTGGGCCACAAGAAAGAAAAATCTAGAGCAAGTATCTCTTTATTGAGAGTAAAACTGATGCTTTTACCTGAATGATCAGATCAGCAGATTCTTTTTCCACCTGCCATTACCATAGCTTGCATGTACCAGATGGCTATACTCTTGCTGTTGCATGTTTGAAATGATGTCTTTTTGCATCCACATAGCCAAGAGACAGATGAAAAGACGCTCAACATCCCCTATCATCAGGGAAATGCAAATGAAACTTACAATGAGATCTCACCCCACACCTGTCAGAATGGCTAAAATAAAAAACACAAGAAACAAGTGTTGGTGAGGATGTGGAAAAAGGGGAATCCTCAGCTACTGTGGTTCCTCAAAAAGTTAGAGATAGAACTACCCTACTATCCAGTAATCACACTACTGAGTATGTACCCCCAAAACACAAAAACACTAATTCAAAGGGACACATGCATCTCTATGTTTACAGGAGCATTATTTACAATAGCCAAATTATGGAAGCAGCCCAAGTGTCCACCAATAGATGAATGGGTAAAGATATGGTGCATATATATATGTATATGTATGTACTATATGTATATGTATATGTATATATTTATGCATATATGTATATATATGCATATATGTATATACATATGTATACATATGTATATATGTGTGTGTATATATATATATGTATACATATGTATATATATGTATATTATGCAGCCATACAAAAGAATGAAATCTGCCATTTGTGATGTCATGGATGGAGCCAAAAAGTATCGTGCTAAGCAAAATAAGTCAGTCAGAGAAAGACAAAAAACATGATTTCACTCATATGTGGAATTTAAGAAACAATACAAACAAGCAAAGGGAACAAAAAAAGAGCAAGAGAGACAAACCAAGAAACAGACTCTTAACTCTAAAGAACAAAATAGTGGTTAACAGAGGGGAGGTGGGTGGGGGGATGGGTGAAATGGGTGATGGGGATTAAGGGGGGAACTCACTGTGATGAGGCCTCGCGGAGTGATACACAAAAGTGTTGAATCACTATATTGTACACCTGAAACTAATATAATACCGTATGTTAAACATACTGGAATTAAATTTAAAAAATACAATTAAAAAATTGAAAATAAAATGATGCCTTTTTTCAATCCTTGTTTGCCCATCAGTGTAAACGGAATCTCCCTCTGTAGATGTGCTCTGCTCAGAGCTTGTAGATGGCCTCTACAAGGCCAAATGCGGGATGAATCTATCCACACACATCTGTATAGCTTTAAGCTTCACGCTGAGGGTACCCACACCCTGTAACAGGGACATCCCAGAAACCGGTCATTACACATGTCCATCCATGTGGCTGGCCTTAAATTAAGCGTACAGATTTACATCTAAATTCCTCAGCCTCCAGGTCACGACCCACTACACCTGTCCACACCCCGATGCCATTGTAAGTAAGCCATTGGCTTACTTAATACTGTGGCTCAGGTGTGATGCAACTGGCTTGACCAGATGGCTTTGCTTAAGTCAGTGGTTCTCAAAGTGTGGCTTCTAGACCAGTAGCATCCACATCACCTGGCCCTTGTTAGAAATGCAAAGTCTCAGGCCCTGCCCCAGACCTGCTCAATCAGAGTCTTTGGGGGGGGGGGGGTCCAGCCACCTGGGATTTCACAAGGCCTCCAGGCAATTCTGATTCACACTGAGGCTCAAGAACTACCTGGTTATGGGACTCCCTGAGCCTGGGCTGCCCTTCCCAGGCCTCTTCTGCCTCTTGTCATCTCAACCCACTTTTTTTTTTTTTTAATTTTTTTTTTTTTTAACGTTTATTTATTTTTGGGACAGAGAGAGACAGAGCATGAACGGGGGAGGGGCAGAGAGAGAGGGAGACACAGAATCGGAAACAAGCTCCAGGCTCTGAGCCATCAGCCCAGAGCCTGACGCGGGGCTCGAACTCACGGACTGCGAGATCGTGACCTGGCTGAAGTCGGACGCCCAACCGGCTGCGCCACCCAGGCGCCCCCTCAACCCACTTTTAAAGTTCAGCACAATACTATCCCTTTCAGGAAGCCCTCCTAGTCCCCCAGCACCTGTGAGTGTCTCTTCCCAGAACACACAGCTCCTCTGCCATTCCCCTCCTCATTCTCGTGAAAGGGCTTCAGTTTTGCTCCTCTTTACAGCAGGTGTTTTCTGCCTCATTTTACAGCAAATTGTGAGCATTTGTTAACTGCCTCCCAGATGGATTCCACTCTCATGCATACACAAACGTTACTCTGAAGGCACCTTTAGGAGTAAGGGCCTTACTTCACTCACCCTGTCAACAAACATCACATGAGAGCCGGCTATATGTGACAGGAACTGTGCCAGGCACTGGGGTTTCAGAGATGAAAAGTGTGGTCCTATCCTTCAGGAGGACCAAATCATATAATACACCCTTTTCTGATGTCTGGCTGATTTCGTTCAACATGCCTGTGAGATTCATCTATGTTGTTCTGTTTCATCATTGTTCTTTTTTTAAATTGCTCTGATGTGTTTCATCGTATGGATATGACAAAATTTATTTCTCCATTCCATGACTGATGAAGATTTGCGCTGTTTCCACTTTGGGACTTCTGTGAATAAAAATACTACAGACACTGGTGGACATATGCATTCACTCCTCTCGAGTGTACACGCGAAGCGGAATCGATAGTTTATGAAATGGGTATAATCCCAGCTTTCGTAGGTACTGCTACACATTTTACCACATGATATTTCTGCCAGGAGTGTATGAGGGTCTGCCAATATTTGGTATTATCAATCTTAAGTCTCAGTCCTTTGGGACGGCATATAGCATATCTTGTAAATTTTAATTTGCTTATTGACTATACACATATGCAGTTTTAAGATGTTGCTGATCCAGACTTTTGCCTATTTTGTCTTTTTCTGATTGACTTGCTGGAATTATTTTTACATTCTAAATATAAGTCCTCTGTCAGGTACATTACTGAAAATATCAGTCTGTGACATGCCTTTTCACTCTTTCACTGGTAACTTTTGATGAACAAAAGTTCATGAAAGGTCAATTTATCATACACTTCATCTATGACTAGCGCTTCGTGTATCCTGTTTAAGAAATCTTTATTTTAATATCAAGAAATCCAGTGGACACAGAAATAATAACAACAATCACTAATACTAGAAAACACAAAGAAGTAATGGAGAAAGTCTGACTGTGAGTGTGGGAAAAACTGGTTCTGATCATGAGGGTATGCCTGCTTGAGTGTGACGTGCAAAGCCTGGGATTTGTTCTGGGACGGGATGGAGGTGAGAGGTGAGTCTCTGATCAGTTTAACAAACATGTGCTGGTGTCCAGTTTGGATGGGGTGCCATGCCAGGTGTTGCAGATGGCTCTGTGGGGCAGGGGGAACCTGGCTGACTGGCTCAAGAGAAGGACAACCTAATTTCATGTGTGTTAAACTGGACCCAATCCCCCAGTCCCTGCAGACTTCCCTTAATCCAGGCCCTGCTCCTCCTCCTCTGTGCCAGAGCTTGCAAAGACAGAAGTGTTGACACTTGTCCAGCTGGCTCAAGAAGGGGAAATTCTGCCTCCTTGAGTCACCACAGCATAAGGAGCTTCACATAACAAGCACGGGACTACAAATGATCACTATGCTTGTTTCGCTATGCTGCATCACTTCCAAAATCCCCTGTGATGCTTTCGAATGAAGTCTGGATCCAAAAACTTTCCCCATGTTTCCCCTAGTTTGAACAGAACAATACCCAGGGAATCACAAGCTGATTTGTAAAACTGACTTCCCCAAAGAAAATAAAACAGATCTCAGAGTCAAGGTTATAATATATAGTCTGGAGTGATCAAGCCCCCACTTCTGCTGGGGGGTGGCAGTAGAAGGTTAGTGTGGCCCCTGTCACCTTGTCAAGAGGACCCCAGCTCAACAGATGGACACAAGCCACCTTCTGTGACCTCTAGGAGAAAGCCATCTCTAGAGTCCCTGGGACGGCTTTCTCCCCATCCAGCTCAATGGAGATATACTGCACACGGCCTTGGGAGCTGACAGAAGTGGTGCACAAGTCCCCAACATCATTGCTGACAGAAGCATACCTTCTCTCTAGGGCAGGGCAGGGACCACAGCTGGGTGACAGACATTCATTTCTAACTTGTCCACATTACTAGCCTTGGGGAAAACCACAAGTGATCTCTAGCAGCACCCAGGTTCCTTGTTTGCACCTGTTCCCCACCCCTCCCCACCACCTCTTCCCATGTACCACCCTCTCACAAAACTCAGAACTCCAGAGCAGGGTCAATCAAGGGGTCCTTGAGATCCACAAATGGTATGTAAAATTCTGGATGTTTGTACATCTAGTTCCTTTAATTCTGGAAGGGCTGTGTGACCTCAAAAAGACTAAGAACCACTGGACCAGGACCTCTTTAAATAGAAAGCATCGGTTTAATAAAGCTAATTTGCATTAATGAGTTATGCATCTTTAGCTAACTTCACTTCCAAAATAACATCTTGGGAAGGAGAATACTTAAGTGAAAATATATTTCTAATGGCAAACTTGAGGTATAGTTAAAATTTGAGTGGGGGGAGGATGACAACGAAGCACGAGGACCTTCTTGCTTCCTTTAAGCCACTCCCACTGGTGCATACAACCAGTTTTTCTAGATACTTTTTTCTAGATACCAGTAGTCTAGATACTTTTCAGAGGCTACTGGAGTGAAGATAGGAGTTAGTGACTAGGATGTGTCCAAAGACACAAGCATTTCTCAGATGAAACCCAGCCCCTTAGATATGAGAAACCCTTGAGGCCACTGAGGTTCCTAAGACCTTAACAAAGAAGAGAGGATTCCCACCATGACTTAGGGGCCCAGGAACCCTGTTTCTATCATCATACCAGATCTCAAGTGGGCAGAGTGGCCTGGAGCACATGTTCCCTCCTAAAAAGGCCATGTCCCCAGAAGCCCTATGTCTGCTGCATTCTGGGTCCTCACTCTCTGCTGGTGACAAGACAGAGCTGTCCTTATGAGGAACAATCTGAAGATCCGGCTCTTGCTCCTCTGGTCTCTCAATGAGCTTCCTGACGTAGCCAAGGCCCTGCCCCCACTATAGTCAGGAGGAAGTGATTCTGTAAGGTCTCCCAGGGACTCCCGGGGCTGGCTCAGACATCAGACTGTTAAATAAGTGGGATTTTTTTCAGTGTTTTCAGAAACTGTTGTTTAAAAAAATATATAACCATCCAAACTGTTTACGTAACCCTTGGGAAGTCTCGACAGATATGGCTCCTTCTTTGTAACTGTGGCCAGGACTTAAAAAATAAAGTAGAGGGGCTGTCAAAATCAGAGAGGCTGTCATGTTCTAGCTCTGTGCTTTTGTAACCTAGTTCAATATTTTACTCTACTTTGAGAAGTTTCTTTTCATGCACTTTCCCCCTTTTCTGTTTTGCTTTCCCTTCATTGTTGGCTGCTATGCCCCGAACACCCCTGACAGTTACTGGGAACATCACAACCATTACCCTGGAGACCAGAATCTGCCCAGAACTCAGGTTTGTAGGGATGTTTAGAATGACTATGCTGGAATTCATTTAAAAGCCTAGCAATATTCTATTCTCATAGATATTCCAGGCCTACGTGCCTACATATTCAGGCTCTACATGGCTCCCTTCTCCCCTCCACTCAGTTGCAGGGTCTGCTCTGTCTCTGGGTTGTCCTCTTGGAGGTGAGCATCAGACCACTTGGTCCAACTCTCAGAGGTTCAGCTCTCTAGATTTGTGCCAACAGAATCTCTATGGTCCCTAAACCACAAATTCTGAATCACGATTCTAAGGGGAACGCAAAGCTGCTGGAGGACAATCACAGTGTGAAGGTGATGGTCTGGGCTTCCTTCTGGAATCACCCTGGTGTCTACATTACTCAGGGCCAATCATCCAACTAGAATCTGACTTTTGTAGGAAAACACGCACCCCCCCCCCCCTTTTTTTTTTTAAAAAGGCTATTCTTCTTTGGTTTAAAGCAGTGGTTTGGATCATAAACTTCACCGGTAAAAAAAGAATTTGATGAGAATTATGTGCCCACCAAATGCACAATTTGATACCACTTAGGAGAGAGGGTGGGTCCAACCCCAGAAGATAAGCCTGTGAACCCAGAGATAAGGACTTTGACCTTACAACTGGCGTCCTCGCACTACAAAGCTCTAAGAATTCCCAACCACTGCCAAATCATCACCAACAGCCAAGGCCTCAGCATAGAACCCTCCTTGCTGATACCTGCACTGAACACAGTAATAGAGAAGACAGAGGCGCATGGCCCTCGCCCTGATAAGAAAACTGTAGAGGGTATCCTGAGGAGAAGCCCAGGGAAGAGTGGAGGGTGTGGCCACCCCAGCCACAGCCTCCTTCAGATAAGGGACAGTGGCCAAGGGACATCTAAAGTGCGTAGAGAGTCTGGGCCAGCAGTTCTTCCTCTGTTCTCTCCACCCACCCTCATCCCTGCCAAGCTTTGATGTTAGCCCAACTATGCCCACCCCAGAGATCCTCAGCCATTTCCCACAGGTCCCCTCCCAGAGGAGTTCTTTAATTTCTTCTTACACCCATAAGGAGAACGAGCGATGAAGAAATGCAAAATCCCAACTCCCAAAAATGTGGTTTAAAAAGGGAAGCCCCCCAAAAGTTCCCATCTGTCGACTGAGGCAATAAAATGATGACTTAAAAAATTTGGGGTCTTTCCAAGTCATGGAGGAATATATGAACAGAGGAAGATGTGCTGTAGTTTTGAAACTCTGGCTTGGTGCCACACTTAGGTGATACCCAATGACAGTAAACACCCTCTCCCCAAAACCCTCTGCCCACCTCACCCTGCCCATATGAAGCCCAGACAATTCAACATTTATTGACCACGGACTGTGTGCTTCCAACCCTTCCAGGCGGTGGAGTCCGCAGCGTCGAGGTGCTTTGAGGGGCAGGTCAATATTTCAGTCAATATTTTCTGTGTACCTACACTGTGGTGGGTTTTGAGGTTTGAGGGGGCAAGATTTTGAGAAAAGCGTGGCTAAGAATACTCCAGCTTGGGAAGTATTGACCTACAAATAGCACCACAGGTGCAAGGAACAATTGACTGCATGGGGCGATCAAGGAAGGTGACCCAGAGGGGTAACATTTTAGCTGGGCTTTGAAAACACATTTTGAGAGGTATAACTGGGGAGAAGTGGCATTCCAGGCAGAAAAAACAAGGTGAACAAAGGTCAGGGTTGGGGTGGGGAGTGGGAGGGTTATGGACAGCTGGTTGTGTGGTGTGTGGCAGGTAGTCAGGACAGTGGTGCCAGAGCAGGGGATCTGGGAGCAGGAAATAAAAGGCAGGCTGCAGTTCCTGGCGGGCATGGACAGAGTGGCAGCTTGCAACTTCAGGATCTGCCAAACCATTCGGGTCAAGGTCACATTTTCTCCTGGGAACCTCCCAGCCAATGGCAGATCAAGGCAGGAATGCTAGGACCTGTCTATTTCTACCCAGAGTGTGACTCACCTCATGGGCAATCATCTCTGCATTGGAACCATTCCCTGGGCTGGCTGAGACCTTCTCCACACTGCAACATGGTTGTAGGATCTTCCCACCCACTTCTTCCTCAGGACTGAGACCCCTACCACAGTCAGACTGCCTCCTCCTGCCCCCTTCCCTTTCTCTTTCACAGATGTTACCTCCATAAGTCTCTTGCACTCCACGTGCCATCTGGGTGCGTGCCTCCCAGAGGGGACCCAAACAGACTGGAAAGGTCCCTGGATGGATGCTCAGTGTCTGGGCTCTGTCCTGTTGGCAGTGAGAAGCCATCGAGGCCTCCTCAACAGGGAGAGGTGCGATCACATCTGAATTTTGTGAAAGTAATCCAGCAGCAGAGTGAGGAAGGAACCAGTGAGGAGGAGCGGTATGGTGAAATGACCGTTTAAAAGGACACGGCAGGGGCGCCTGGGTGGCTCAGTTGGTTAAGTGTCCGACTTCAGCTCAGGTCACGATCTCACGGTCCGTGAGTTCGAGCCCCGCGTCGGGCTCTGGGCTGATGGCTCAGAGCCTGGAGCATGCTTCCGATTCTGTGTCTCCCTCTCTCTCTGCCCCTCCCCCGTTCATGCTCTGTCTCTCTCTGTCTCAAAAATAAATAAAAATTAAAAAAAAATAAATAAAAGAACACGGCACTTATTGATAAGAGGTTTTGGCAGCATGCACAATTTACTATGTAGGTACCCGTTTACTCAACAACCTCAATTTTAGAAGTCCTATAGGAACAATGGCACAAATGCGTAAAAATATAAAGACGAGGATGTTTATAGTAGCCTCACATATCAGTCACATGACAGTGGAAAACTCCACATTCATCTGCAGGAGGGAAGATGAAAAAATGGTGCATTCATGCAGTGAGATAATACCATGCAGCCTTTGAAACATAGGTGGTATAGGTCTCTTTGTACCATCTCAGAAAGACATACACAGTATATCGCTATTTTAAAAAGCTAGTTGCCGGGGCGCCTGGGTGGCTCAGTCGGTTAAGCGTCCGACTTCAGCTCAGGTCATGATCTCACGGTCCATGAGTTCGAGCCCCGCGTCAGGCACTGTGCTGACCGCTCAGAGCCTGGAGCCTGTTTCAGATTCTGTGTCTCCCTCTCTCTCTGCCCCTCCCCTGTTCATGCTCTGTCTCTCTCTGTCCCAAAAATAAATAAACGTTAAAAAAAAAAAAAAAAAAGCTAGTTGCCGAACGCATATACAGCACAATCTAATATTCATGAACAAAACTGTGCCTATGTGTATCTTTTACGTTTGTTTGTATAAATAAGTCTGGAAGGAGCTACTTCAACTATTGATAGAGGTTACTTCTTGAGGTGGTAGAGATTTCACTTTTACTATGTATTTTTTTTTAATTGAAGTAGAGTTGACAAACAATATTACATTAGTTTCAAGCGTACAACATAGTCATTCAAAAAATCTATATGTAATACTATGCTCACCACAAGTGTAGCTACCATCTGTCATCACACAAGGCTATGTTTTGTGTTTTTATAAAGCAGTATTCATACAGAACTTCTGGCTTTTATTTATATTTTGTTTGGGACTTTTTTACATTTTCTAATTTTTTAGGTGATGAATATGTTTCATTTCTCTTATCAGAAAACAAAATTTTAATTAAAAAACCTCCATGTCCACTTAGAAAAAGATATAAAAATTCTTCATATTATCTTTCCATAGAAAAAATAATTAAAAAAAAATGGGACAGTTAGGAAATCTGTCAATGGCCTGGTCTAGGTAAATAGGAATTTGAGGTGAGCTGGAATAGCGCTGAACACAGGGTGGTGAAGACAGGAGTCCCAGAAGAAGCCAAGAGTGCTACCCTGGGTAGTGGGTGGAGAGATCAAAGAGGGGGGAGTGGGGGAAGGCGCAGGGGGAGTATGTGTGCTGAGTGTGCTGGCCTTCAGGAGGCTCAGGCCAGGACAGCTGGTGTACGTGAGAGGTGATATTGGCTCTTGTCCCACACCTCAGGAGGCCAGTTGGGGATCAAAATTGATGACCTACAGGAGATTCAAAACTCACCAACAGCACTCACCAATGGACAAAAATGCTAAATATAAACAGTGAACCATTAGGAAAAAAACCTAGAAAGATATTGGTGGATATTTATCTCATCTGAATGGAGAAGGACTTCAAATACAAAAGCAAGTAGCATTTTAAAACTCTAGAAATTTTAACATTAAAAAAAACGCAACACCTCTGCTTTAAAAACAAAACTCATAAACAAAATCAAAAGGCAAGCAAAAATGGGGAGAATAATCACACTTACAGAGAAAATATTCTTCCTATGTAAAGAACACAGATAAGTAATGAAAAAACATGGTCCAGAATTTAAAAAAAACCCAAAAAACACAGAGCACTTTGTATTAGTTAGAATTTGGTGCAGTTACATATAACAGAAAACAACACTGGCTTAAACAAGATGGAGGTGATTTCTTTCTCATGTTAAAAAAAAAAAAAAATGCCCAGAGGTGTCAGTCCAGGGCCAGCATGGTGGTTCTAAGAGTCATTAGGGACCTATACTTTTTCTAGCTCATTCTACCCCAACCCTAGGGCACACTCTCATGGTCAATGTTGGTTGCTTGAACTCTAGTTATAGTGCTCTCATTTAAAAAAGTAGGCTGGGGAGGGGCGCCTGGGTGACTCAGTTAAGCATCCGACTTCAGCTCAGGTCATGATCTTGTGATTTGTGGGTTCAAGCCCTGCATCAGGCTCTGTGCTGACAGCTTGAAGCCTGGAGCCTGCTTTGGATTCTGTGTCTCCCTCTGCCCCTCCCCCTCCCCCTCCTCCTCCTCCTCCTCCTCCTCCTTCTCTCTCTCTCTCTCTCAAATAAATAAAACAAACAAAAATAAAGCAGGTGGGAGAAAGGGAGAATGAGTAGAAGGGCACACGCCTCTCCTTTTCAGGCAACTTCTTGGAAGTACCTCATGATACTCTCACCTTACATCTCATTAGCCACAAGTCAGTAACATGGCCATACCTAGCTGCAAGGAAGTCTGGGAAACATAATCATTTGGTTGGCCAGCAAAGGGCTCAGCTAACATCTGGGTTCGTTACTAAGACAGGGGACAATGGATACTGGGAAGCAACTAGCAAGTTCTTGCATACATGTGAACGGAATTATCAAAATTAATACAAATGTAAAAGATTTTTAAAGGGTCAACCTTACTAATAATCAAGTAAAATGTAAAGCAGCCCTCTTATGGTTTCCTCCAGCTATGATCTTGAAGGACTGGCCAGACAGGCAGGAGATGATGTCCTAATAACAACCTCCATATAGCTGTCCATGGAGAGAGTCCCAGGGTAAAGGCCCTTCCACCCGCTGAATGCTCCTGGCGCTTCTCCCCAGGGTCTTCCTCCAACCTAAGTGACATCAGATTCTGTAAATGCTAGGAATGGACAAAATTCTTCACCCAGGGATTCTCTAACTAAACTATGGCTACAGTTAAATTTTAGGTGTTTTTGAAAGTTCCTTAAAAAGTAATATCCTCATGCAAACTGAATCAGCAGTTTCAGAACTAAAAAAACCTCTGCCCTGTGCTTGGGGTGTTACAAACTAAGCATGAAAACTGACCACTGAAATAAAAACCAATGTCAGGCAGAATTAGGCAACCCCAAGTTAAGTCTTTTCGCAAATTCAGAAACTCTACTTCAGCTCCGAAGGATCGTAATGTCAATGCTGCCATACCTCAGAACACACAGAAGATATGGCAAGTGTGGAGTATGAAGGCTTGTCAAGTTCTGAGGCCTATTTTTAATAGTTACTATGCCTTTCTGCATTGCGGACTGTCTCCAGGCCCTTCTCATTATT
Source organism: Panthera uncia (assembly GCF_023721935.1). Classification (NCBI taxonomy): domain Eukaryota; kingdom Metazoa; phylum Chordata; class Mammalia; order Carnivora; family Felidae; genus Panthera; species Panthera uncia. The sequence continues at coordinate 25,758,867 of NW_026057577.1, read as the reverse complement.
TACTAGAAAGCCTGTCTTTAGCACCCATTTCTAATTTTTGCTCTTCTTAAATGGTTGTGGATAGGGAAACAAAAGTAGTAACAGATATTTAGTGGAATCTGGGGAGATAGGTGGTCTTCTCTGCATGGGGAACAGTGGGATGTAATGATTAAACATACACATGCTTAGCCACAAGTATCAGGAACACTTGGATTTGAGTCTTAGTTCTACCCTCTGCCCCATAGGCCCTTGGACAAGTTATCAAACTTCTCTGAGGCTCACGTTCCCTGTCTTACAATGGGGTGAATACAGTGCTTACCTCCTAGAGTTTATCATACTGTCAGGGTCCTGCAGGAAACAGATGGCATTCTCAAACTGGAAGGGTTTAAGGAAACCAACAAGGAATAGAGGGGTACTTTGGGTTAGCAACGGTGGGGAGCTGTTACCACCTCCAGCCTGAAGGTGTGAAGGACGAGGGTAGGGAGCCCAGAGAAGGTGGCTGTCAGAATGGGTGAGTTAGGCTGTAATGACCTGGGGTGGAGCCAGAGGAATAAATTCTTTACCTAATTTTCCTGTGTCCACTGATCTCCACTGGCCAAAGTCCGAAGCCAGAGACAAGGTACGTGATGACGTACTGCATACAGGTCAGCCTCCTGGGGCACAAAGGAGGTGGAGGGGGTGGGGAGCAGATGTGATGGGGCACGTGGAAGAGCATTTGGGAAGGTTAAACAAAAACAGAATGTGATGAGCTTAGCACAGTGCTTGAACATAGTAAGTCCACAAATCCTCAATAAATATTGATTAATTTTAGACTTTGGTCTCTCTCCCTCTCACTCTCTTTCTGGCTACCTTTTTTATTTACTGCTTACTTCCTGGTTTTCAACAGGTTGAGATGAGTTCCAAGTAATCAAGTGCGGTTATCTATACTGGAGGGTTTTGAGAGAGTAATGAGTGTGTAAAAAAGATTACCAGGGACTCTGGGGGCTGGAAATGAGAGAGGGAAACAAAAGAAGGGGAGAAGGTAAGAGGCAAGGAGGAGAGAAAGCGTATGTTCCCTATCAGGCTGGAATAAACACAGCATTATTTTACTTTATGATCATACTATGCATTTATTGGGATGTGATAACAGTCTTGGCAATTTTACAGCCTATTGAGACTCACCAGAGAGCCTAGTGAGACTTGCAAAGAAGGTCTTCCTGCCCTAAACACAAACTTTTGTTCCTACTTCTAGATTAATAGATTTTATCTCAGGGCTCCCTTCCCTCTAAAAAACCAGCAGTCAGATGTGTTCACGTGGAGGGTTCAGGTGACTCTTCTATTCTGATTTGGGAAATGGCTGCTCCGAGTGAGTTCGTCCTCCCATGGACGGCTCCTGGTGGGAAGGGAGGCCCGAGATTGGTCTGAGCTCGTGAACCTCAGCAGTCCTTTTCTCAAGACTTTGCCCGGCACTCACTTGGCCCCCTGGGAACCTCTTAACTCCACAAGCCACTCTCAGATGTCTGGTGCAGGCTCTGGAGCATAGTCTTCTCACATCTGCCTCACCTCCCCTCCCCTGCGAACCTTCGCACAGGTCGCTGTGCCTGGAACACACGCGTTCTCTTCTTTGCCTGGCTAACCTCATCCCCTCCACGACCCCTCAGGTGTCATCTCACCCAGGGAGCCTCACAGATAGTGTCTCCTCCCCTCAAGGCCCACAGGGATTGGGAAGCCCCTCCTTGGTTCTCTCCTCCACAGCACTTCCCACACAGCCTTGGTTTCCTGGCCTTAACTGTCACAACAGATTCAACACCCTTGAGAAGGGACGCTGGCAGGTCCATTTTACTTTCACCATGTCCAGTAGAGTGCATGGCACACAGAGGACACTCAGTAAAGGTTTCCTGAATGGATGTTTAGGGCATGATTCAGAAAATAAGAAATGTTACAAATCCCAGAGCATCAAGTTAACTAAGCTGTGTGTTCTAGAACATCCTTCCTCTCCTACTGGCACCCTGGCTCTCCTGCCCCAACAGCTATCAGGACAGGTAATCTTGTGACTATTCACCTCCTCCAAACTCCCTCTTCTTTTTCAGGTATTCTCTTGAACACCACTTCCTCAGAGGCCATCCCTGACCACCCAGTGCAACATAGCTACTTGGTCACTTGGTTACATATTAGTGTACTTTAATTTGCTACACACCACTTAATCCTACTGTTAACATTTTATTTATGTGTTTAATTACCTCCTATCTTCACCATTAGAGTAAGCAAGCTCCGTTTGATCAGGGATAGGTGTTCACGGTTTTAAGCCCAGCATCTAGCACAGTGTGTGCCACACAGCGAAGTGTTCATTACATATTTGTTAAGTGAATGCATGCTACTGTTACTGTGTTCTGATTTAATTCTACGCGTGTCTTCTATCTTTGCTGTTGGATCGGATACTCCAGAGAAACTTAGAAGGGCCTCCTTTATGGTATTGGAAGTGGGGAGGGGGAGCTCAGGTCCCTTCCCAGGCCAAGATGGGGTATGCTGCCTGCCTAGAGCTTCCACGTGGCCAGATGCTGAGGGTTCTCAGCCCAGTGTCTGCAGGTCCCAGATGCTGGAAATGCTCCTCTGGCTTTCTGTGAGAGCAGCTCCAGCTGCCCACGGCCCAGACGTACAGAGGAATGTGTCCAAGGCTCCTAGCTGGCCTGGCAGCTGGGTAGCAGGAAGCAGGCACAATGGCCACAGCACTGCGGATAGATGTCTTCCTTTCCCCGTATGGCCACCCCCAGAGTGCACATCACTGTGTGGCTAGCTGCAGAAACTGGCCCTGCTTCATGGTGGCTGGGCAGTGTGGCTCTCTGGCTCTGCTGTAGAGCAGGGCTAGCTTTGAGAAGCTGGAGCCCTGCTCCCGCCCCTCCTATTCCTGCAGAAATTGCTCTGCCAGCTCAGTGGTGGGCCAGGCTTGGAGTCTCTCACCTGCCCCTGGGCCTTCCTTGAAGCCCTCTAGTTTACTGGAAATCATAAACTGTTAGAGACAGCCTTTATCACACCCTGAACAGTGCACTCTTAATATTTAACGCCAGAGGCTGAAACAACCAGGGACGCTGGCCTCCTGGTTACTCCCAGTGACTGATATTTGCACCTGGTAATTGAGGTCAGATTTGCTTCTCTTAAGTCACATGATTTGCCTCAAGGCAGGAAGGTGTCGGGGGCCACTTGTTGCAAAGGGCCCAGGAGGTGATTATAGAAGCTGCAAAGGTTGTGCTTCTCAGGGAGCCAGACCTGGGAGCATGGAGCTGAGCTGGCAGCTGGTATATGACCCATGTGGGGCCTAAACCCCAACATTTCACTGAGAGCAAGCTTAGGATACCTTCTTCCCTCTAAAACACCTGCTGTATGGAGCCACTTTAAATCCTTCCTGGAATTGGGTGGGGCATTAATTAATTAACTAAAAAACTAATTAGATAGGTTGAATAGGCCACCTGGAAGATTCTGGTCACTTAAGGGTCTCCAAATCACAGTATAGGCCCCACCCTATCCAGACACCTAATCTTGCTCCAGGCTTTGCTTGACCTCAGGTATTTATCTCCTGGTTGTCATGGAAGCTGCTCAGATAAACAGAAACACAGCCAACCCGGCCCCTCTGCCAGCCTTGGATCCTTCTGAGAGCAGTGGAGCTCCCTGGTGGCCACTGGTGGCCCTGCCCGCTGGGCTGGAAGCAGCACTACACCAACTCACACGTGAGGTCTCTTTCACACGGTCTCCTGAGGCACACAGTGGATGCTCAATAAGTGCTCATTGCATGAAGGCACACCCGGGGGGTATGTTAGTTCTCAGGCCTCAAGGTCCCTAAAAAACCCCTCAGTGGCTGCTGTGGTCGGAGCTGATCCACCCACCCCAGTCACGTCAGGGACCACAGGCCAGGCTGGATACAGCCACTCAGCTCCTCAAGCCATCCAGTTGGCCCACAGGCCACCTCTCTGCTCTAGAGCCCAGTAGACACAAACCTGTGGGGAAGGAGCCAGCTGTGGTCTGGTGACTCAGTTGGAGGGAAGGCGGAGACGATGTCTGGTTACACCAGCACTGGATGCCACATACCACAGACACAGCGGCAGAAGGCCCCACCATCCACATACCAGTGGAACGTCACCCTTGCTGTCTGTGCCCAACCCAGGACTGAGCACACTCTCAAAGTGAGTCCCTAACTACTCCTGAGGATGTATGGATAGCCTGAAGGGGACACTGCAAGAGGACTGAGGACGAAGCCACTGTCCCTACAGACCCTAAAATGGCTTCCGGAACAGGATCTGCAGCGTCCTCAGAAAAGCTTCTAAGGTCAGGCAGATGTTCACCTCTGTGGCACACAGCTTCGTCCAGAGAGAGGGCTGGGGAACAGACCAGACTACGTGATCTCTCGAGGCCACCAAAGTCAACCACTGCCCTGTTTAAGGGAGGCAGGCAGGGGCTGAGTGCGGGCTCTGGCGTTGGGCCTGGGAAGCTGGGGTCTGCTGTACAAAAGCAGTGTAGCCTTGGGCATCATTCAACCTCTGTCTCTTCATTTGGTTGTTACATGAATTAAAGAAGATAATATAAGTAAAACTTTATTAGAGTAAACCCTCAATACATTTTAGCTATATAGTTATTTTTTTCATTCAAAAACACCAAACTAAACAGAGAAGAAACTGTGAAAGATGACATGGCATTACACAGCAGCAGGAACCGAATGATCCCCCCCAGATAACAGAAATGACTGCACATAACAACACAGCAAAGAGAGGTTTAAGCTCCTCGGCTCATTTTAAGCTCCTGAGTCATGGCAGATGCACAGCCTCTGCGAGGCTGAGCCACACGTGAAAGCTGTTTCCACCCACATATTAGTGGAGCCCAGTGATGTGCTTAATAACAATCAGAATGATAAAAATAGCCACAACAGGCCATGCACATGCACGTTTGCATATGTTACTTTATTTCATACTGCATATGCGTGAGGTAGGTATTCTCATTCCCATTTTACAGATATAGAAACTGAGAACTAAAGGGGCTAAATAACTTTCCAAGCATGCCCCACCCATCCACCCCTGCATGCAGAGAAGCAGAGCTGGGATTCAAATCCAGGCCTGACTGTGGACTTCTCCACTGCACTATCCCACCTGAAGCAAAATTCCAAGTGCTATCCACTTCCTGGGAAAACCCATCTGGGCAGTTCTTAACTCTCCCTTACCAGCAGTAAGGGCACCCCACTGTGTACCTAAGACCAATGGGAACAGTCCTCTGACCACAGGGTGACCAGGGAAGCTGCAAGGGACATCTGCTGCCCCTGCCCCAATGGCAAATGTCAGGTTTCCTTTTCCAAAGGGTTTTAAGGAGACTCCTCCCATACCCAGTTCCCAGGCTTAAGCCTGAGAGTCCTCCTACAGCAGTAAGGGCCCAGCTCTGCTCAAGGATGGAGAATTCTAGAACACCCAGCTGCCATCTGCATGCCTAGCCCAGCGCCCACCCCAGGCCAGGCTTGGTCCCTGTGAAGCCCCAGGGGGGGTCCGCAGGATCTGGCCAGCACCAGGCAAGGGTGGAGCAGAGGAGTACTGGAATCACACCGCCCCCAGGCCCACTATGCCTCTCAGAAAACAAAGAAGGAGGCCCCCAATCCTCTGCTCCCACAGGTGCCCGGGATTGAGAATCTTGTGTGTTGAGGAAGCCTTGCCCTTCAATCCCCGATAAAAGCCAAAACCAGCTACCAGAGGATTAGCCTCAGACACAATTATCCATGTGTATTAACATATTCTCTTGGAGACCAAAACGAATCTCAAGGCCAGAGCACTGGCCTGGGACCCCGTAAGCCCTGGCTCCTACTTCCAGCTTTGCCTCTAACTCTCTACATGACCTTAAGCAAGTCACTTAACCTCCCAGGTCTAAGGCTTTCCTTCCTGTTAAATGGAAATAATTACAGACAGTCATCATTGTAACCATCATTCCCTGAGGTTTTTCTCTGAGCCAGGCCCTGTGCCAGGAGCATCGTCACCTCTATCCCCGGAGTGCCCTCTAAGGTAGGTACTGTTTTCATTCCCGTTTTCAGACAAGGAAATTTTGGAGGAACCAGGGTCCACTGTTAGTATAGGTAGACGTGGGTCTCAGTATCATGTCTGTATATCTACTGTGACATAAAGAATTAATTCATAAAGATCAAGGACAGAAGTAAAAGTGTTTTGAAAGAAAAAAAAAAAGAGGAGGGGTGCGCTGCATAATAGAAATACAAATTGCAACCCCCTGGACATGATTTAAGGGATATTCCTAATCCATTTAAGAACCTTCTGTGAGATCTGTCTACAGAATCAGAGACCTCTAAGATGAGGAAAACCCTCAATAACTCATTTTTTTCCTTTCTCTCTCCCGTTGGACAGGAATGCTCTGCCTACTCAAATTCCATAGGTGAGACCAGAAGGATCAAGCAAAGGCAACCCAGGGACTCAGGTTGTTTTGTGTGTTGCCTTAGGGCGGCTCAGGACATCTTAGGTACTTAACTATTTGTTGCATAGTCTGTGAAGGAGTGAGCAAAGGAATGAATGGAAAACTTCAGTACAGACGGAGTCCTCTTGTTCTCCTGCCTGCGCTAAAGGATCAGGGCAGTGACAAGAGTCGACTTGTGCTGTGGCTGCAGCTGTGCTGACACCCTGCCCAGATCACAATCAGCCCTGCGGCTCCCATTTTGGAGGAAAGGCTTGCCCAGGGACCTGTAGCTCCAAAACTCCTCAGGCACTCTCTGCAGCTCTTGGAACGTGCCTGGACTGTTGCTGTGCAGACTATGGAGGCCTGGCTGGGTGCCTGCCCCTGCTTTCCCAGGGCTTCATAAAGGCTGGGAAGTGACTTACCCCAAATCCCCCATCTCCCCCTTATCGGTTCAGCCCAGGGAGTGACGCTGACAAACAAATGCAGTCATGTATAGACTCCCAGGGTCACACAAGGGTGGAGCTGGCTGAAGCCTTGGTGATCTGAAGATTCAGGCCAGTGCACGCATATATATATATCTACCCTGGGCTCTGGGGGATCCAACCTCCACTAGCCATGTGACCTTGGAGAGTTATTTGAAAAGAAAATATTTGAAAAGCACTGGTTTCCTCAGGTGTAAAATGGAAATAAAAGTCTCTCCTTTATTTTTTTTTATTTTTTATTTTTTATAAATTTTTTTTTTCAACGTTTTTTATTTATTTTTGAGACAGAGAGAGACAGAGCATGAACAGGGGAGGGGCAGAGAGAGAGGGAGACACAGAATCGGAAACAGGCTCCAGGCTCCAAGCCATCAGCCCAGAGCCTGACGCGGGGCTCGAACTCACGGACCGTGAGATCGTGACCTGGCTGAAGTCGGACGCTTAACCGACTGCGCCACCCAGGCGCCCCAAAAGTCTCTCCTTTAAACAGTAAGCTTGTGTTCCTGTTCAAAAGTCTTTACTTCCTATTCTTTTTTTTTTTTAAATACTTTTTTAAGTAATCTCTATACCCAACGTGGGGCTCAAACTCACAACTGCAAGATCAAGAGTTGCATGCTCCACTGACTCAGCCAAGCAGGCGCCCCCTTACTTCGTATTCTTTAGGGTTATTAAAGTCAAACTGCTTGGCTTGATAGTCAAATCCTACCATCACCCAAATCTTGTCAACTACCCTACTCATCATCACACCTCCCAACTCCAGTTTGCTGTCATGTCTGTATGCCTACGACTATTACCCACTTTCTTTCTCCCATTTGAGTTTACTAAAGTCTCAGGGGCAGGCCTCACAAAGCCTTCCCTCACTTGGGCTTCTCTGGCCATTCACAATTGGGCACTCAGAGGTGTTAGTACTGTATGTCAACAGGTAGGAATAAAGCTTTGACTCTCAAACCAGAAGGTGGGATCCTTGAGGGCTACCATCTCTTATGATATCTCTCCTGTCATGCATTGAATGATACCTAAAAATTCCTGTTGACTCACCCGAAGTCAGAATTCAGTTAAAATACCCCCAAAGGAAGGAAAATAGAGATAAAGAAAGAAACTGGAGGCAAACTCAAATCACTCCTATTTCTGCAGGTATGGTTGGTGTGAAAAGAAAAACAATGCTCTCTAACTTCAACCGAGACATGAGAAGTAGAGGAACTCCCTAAAAACAATGCATAGAATAAATCACAAAGACTAGCCTCACTTAGAGATTTCAGGAAGGAAAACACAGTTAAACTGAAAACTGTTAAGTCCTGTTTAAAAAAACAAAACAAAACAAACATAATAACAAAAAACAGCCCGGAAATGTTTTTTAGTACTGCATCTATCAAAGTCCCTTAGGGGCTTGATTTGTCTTTTAGTACATTCTTCCTAACACCTGCTTTTACTAAAAACCAACAGCTCAACACCAGAGCTTTGTGAGTCAGAAGCAGAGTGAAACTGGACACAGAGGTTCTCAGCTGTGAAGCACGTCACCCAGTTAACAAGCAATAACCATACTAAGTATTACCAGTCAGTGCCCTGCAGCCATGAGGGTGGGCCAGGGGAAGCTGGGCCGAAGGCAGATGGGTGTCACACATCACCCCAGATTCTCCTCCCACCTCGTTCCTCTCTCTGGTCCCGGCTTCCACTTCAACCACCCAGCAGCCAAACACACCCAGAAAAAAATCCTTGTACCACCCTCCACCCAGACTAATTCCACATCATTTCAAGTGAGACCTCAGGACCAATACGTATTTCTTTCCTAATTTTTTTAAAGTTTATTTATTTATTTTGAGGGGGGGGAGGATGAGGAGGGACAGAGAGAGAGGGAGAGAGAGAATAGCAAGGAGGCTTCATGCCATCAGTGCAGAGCCTGATGAAGGGCTTGAACCCATGAACCATGAGATCATGATCTGAGTTGACATAAAGAGTCGATACTTAACCAACTGAGCCACCCAGGCACCCCAGCCTATTTAAAAAAAAAAAAAAAAAAAAGTAAAACATAGAACTTAGAAAACTCAAGTGATATGGAGAATTAGATCTAGACACCTTTTGATTTTAGCCTTGTGTTATATAGTTAATCTCTCTGAATGGAAATCTACATCTACACAAAAAAATTGTCCCTTTAAGTTACAAACAACATCAACATAGTTCTATTCCTCTCTTAAATCTTTAAAAACTGGAATTGCTCATTACAACTTACAGTCATAAAACTTACAACTTAACAATCATGGCCCCCACAAAAACCCACACTCCAAAATATTCATAGTGTTATAACAGCCAAAACTCAAATCAACCCAAATGTCCATCAAATGATGAATGAGAGCCCAAAGGCAGTATATCCACACAATGGAATATTACTTGGCAATGAAAAGGAATGGAGCACTGACACATGCTGTGACATGGTGCGAAGTGAAAGAAGCCAGACGCAGAAGATCACAGGTGGTGTGGCTCTATTTCTATAATGTCCAGTATAGGATGTCTAGAAACATAAAGTAGATGAGTGGCTGCCAGTGGCGTGGGGAAATCGGGAGAGTGGAGGTGGGTGACAATTTAGGGGTGCACTTTCTTTTGGGGTAATGAAAATGTTATAAAATTGACTCTGGTGATGGATGCATAACTGTGAATATATTAAAAGCCATTCAATCATATATTTTTTTTGTTTATTTTTGAGAGAGAGAGAGAGAGAGAGAGAGGGAAAGCACATGAGTGGGGGAGGGTCAGAGAGAGAGGGAGACAGAGGATCTGAGGCAGGCTCTGTCCTGACAGCAAAGAGCCCAATGAGGGGCTTGAACTCATGAGATCACGACCTGAGCTGAAGTCAGATGCTTAACTGACGGAGCCACCCAGGCGCCCCTCAATCATACATTTTAAATGGATGAATTGTATGGTGTGAGAACTATAGCTCAGTAAAGCTGTTTAAAAAAAAAAAAAAAGTACAAGGAAAAAATATCTCACACAGGCTAGTGACTGTTGCTTGTGAAAGTGATTGGTGTCAATCTACTAGTTTGAAACATCCACAGTGAATGTGTCCTCGAGGCTCTTTGTGCTGAGGGGCTAGAGAAGTGCCCCAAAGTAGCACTCAGGAAGATGCCCCCGGGACAAAGAACAGCTCTTCTTCCACTGGCCACAGTTTTAACTGCAGCATTTTAGAATGCTCCGATATCAGGAGGCACTTATGAGTGGTCTGGCTTATAACATAAATGACATGGGCGACACTTCAGCTGTGGGTTGTACCAGTCATCAGAGGTAAGCTGAGACAGGGTCACACTCAGGGCGCTCAGGGTCGTCACCGTGTGCACCCTCAGATGGGTCACCAGACCTTCTGCACACAGAGGAAGACTCTTCCCACTTGTCTGATTTATGGAGGTTCCAGACCCTTCAAATGAACCATAAAGCTACCTTGCGCCAAGTACACAAGTATATGCATAAGGCAAATAGTAACAAAGGCAAATTTTGCTAGTGTGTCAATAATTCAGGTTAAAAGAAATAAAGAAAAATAGGATTATGTGAAGTTAGGATGTAGATTTAAGAGAGTGAGGTTATTTAGGGACTCTAATTTTGTTTTCCATTACTTCTACTTTGTTCCTTTTTCTGGTCTACAAGCACAAATATGATTCATCCTCTACCCATAGGTGGCCAGCCTCATTTTCTGATAAGAGGCAAGAGTGACAGAGACCTTGGGCTGTACACCCTGGCTTGCCACATATCACCTTTGTACATAATTTAATCTCTGGGCCCTGGTTCTGCATTTGTAACAAAGGAATAATATTTGCTATTTGACCAGGTTTTTGTGGGGGCCAAATGAGATATAAACCGCATAGCAGTACCTGACACACAGAGTCTTGGGGCAAAGCAGGCAGAGGGTAGGATGAAGGACAGGGATCATCAAGCTCCTTGCAAAGAAGGACTAATGACACTGAAGGAAACTGTCACAGAATCCCTGTCACACACGGCCCTAAAGGGGTTGCAAGTCAGGAAAGAACAGCATCAAACCAAGCAGGTGCTGAAAATCAGGAAGTCTCTCCTAGATCTCATCACAATGCCAAGAAGCAGCACAATGGCCTTAGCCTTCTGGACAGAAAGTACTCTTATTCCCAAATAGGAAACTTAGAATTATTATCTGTGGAGGGCGAATGGGGTCGAAACAGAACATCAACAATCCTCGCACAACTGCTCACATTGCGGGTTGCAGAGGGGAGTCCATTTTCTTGTCTCCCTGCTGTCCAGCCTCAGGGCTGCTTGCGGTGCAGACAAGTCCAGGGCGTGCTGCCATCTGCAGGCAAAACAAGAAAAAGCACAAGTCATGAACCAAATCATCCATCTGAAGTGCCTACCAACTGCCCTCCCCCACTCCCACCCCTGGCCTGTCCACAGGCAGCTGCAACAGCTGGGTCCACCCAGGTGCAGGAGCCAGGAGAACCCACTCAGTTCAGTTTGTGATCCCACCACAGAGTCACGACATAGTAAGAACTGTAAATTGTAAACTATCAAGGACTCAAGCATTTCTTAATAGCAACAACAAGCAAACTTACACAGAGCTCACCAAGTACCGGACACTGCTCCAAATGATTTACATTTAGTAACTCATTTAATCCTCACAAAAATGTTTTAGGGGCGCCTGGGTGGCTCAGTCCATTAAGTGTGTGACTCTTGATTTCGGTTCCAGTCATGATCTCACAGTTCGTGGGATCGAGCCCCAAGCTTGGCTCTGCACTGACAGCAGGGAACCTGCTCTCTCTCCCTTTCTCTGCCCCTCCCCTGTTCACACAAATGCTCACTCTCTCTCAGAATAAATAAACTTTTTAAAAAATTGAATATTTTAAAGGTCTCTGCTGCTTTGCCTGATTAGTAAGTTATCATGGAATAATTAAAATGAAGAACTTGATAATGGCCAATTTCAAAGAGGGGTCAGCTATGAAAACTTTGAGAGAGGATCTGAGCATCCTGCATATCATGCATCCCTCATTTATCAAGCACCTGTTATGGACCAGACACTGCTCTAGGACCTGGAATGAACCCAAAAGACAAAGTCCCTTCTAACGTGGGCTTCCATTCTGGTGGAGGGATGTGACAAGAGAAGGAGCAATAAACGCTGTGCAGAAGCAGCAGCAGGGTAAGGGAACAGAGGGTGATGACAATACCATTGATATGCATTCACTTATTCATTTATCCCCATGTACTTATTAACCATCTACCATAAGCAGGACATTGTGCTGGGATCCAACAAAGGGCAAAACCCAAACATGGTCCTTGCCTGTATGGAGTACTTACTCACATAGGAGAAGCATATATTAATCAAATGATCACTGAAATAAATGCAAAGGTATAACGACCTGTGGTTAAGTGTGACAGCAGAAAGGCGCAAGCCACTATGAGAGCATCCTAAAGAGGCCTGATCTTGTCTGAAGCCTTGGGAAGACCTGCAATGGAGTGTAGGGTAAAAAACACGTGCAAAGGCTGGAACACAGACAGCAAGCCAGAGGCTGGGTAGGGAGAGAGGACGTATGGGGAGGCAGCCCTTGTATGGCACCCCCAGCCCTGAGAGGCTTGCATCCTCTGAGGACTGGAGCACCACGTGAGAATTTTAGGCAGAGGAGTAATGTGATTAGATGTGTGTGTGTTTTTAAAATGCTGTACTACGTGGTAGGCTGAATAATGGCCCTTCCAAAGATGTCGATGTCTGAATCCCTGCAAGTAGCAAATATATCCCCTAACATGGAGAAAGGCAGAATGTGATAAATTAAGGATCTTGAGATGGGAAGATGATCTTGGATTATGCAGGTGGGCCCAATGTAATCACAGGTGTCCTTACAAGAGGGAGGCAGATGGAGATGTGACTATAGAAGAGGAGCATCAGAGCAGTACAACCTGAGAAAGACTTGTTGGTTCGAAAGATGGAAGAAGGGGCCATGAGCCAAGGAATGCAGGAAGCCTCAAAAAGCTGGAAGAGGCAACTAAATGATTTTCCTCCAGAGCCTCCAAAAGGAACACAGCCCTGATGAAACTTTGATTTTAGGACTTTGACCTTCAGACTTTGTGGTAATCTGTTATAGCAGCCACAAGAGACTAATACACATTGGCTTCTGTGACAAAATAGTCAAGAGGTAATGAGAAGTAGGGACCAGTTGGAGGTCACTGTGTTATCCAGGCAAGAGATGTGACAATTTGAATCACAGCAGTGGTGGCATTGGGGGTGGAGAGGAGTTGAGGGACCCTAGGAAAGGGGGAGTTGGCCAGTCAAAGGTCTTGCTACAACCTGACAGATGTCACTGGAATGCTGCAATAGGCCTTCTTGAGGCTCAGGACCAGGCTGTCTGGCCCTGGCCAGGGCCCAGCATCCTTTGCAGAAAGAGGAAGCCTGCACCAAGACAGTGAGACCACTCTCAGAAAGAGACATCATCTAGTCTCTCAATAGGGACCTGCTGACCCCATTCCCACAAAAGAATCCAAGAGTTTCGAGAAAAAAGTTCTGCAGTTTGCTAGGAATTTCTACTAGGCAAAAGGTAGAAATTGTTTCTGCCAAGCATTAGACCTTGCAGTGAACATATTTTTCTTCCCAACAGAGGTTTTGTAAACCTAGCAAGGAGACATCCAAATTTAAACATATGTATCTCCAACCCAGCTTGATGTGGGGCTCGATTCCACAACCCTGGGATCATGACCTGAGCCGAAATCAAGATCAAACACTCAATCAACTGAGCCACCTGACCGCCCTGGTTTCCAATTTTCTGATAGCAGAAGTCTCACTGAGAGGAACAGCTTCCTATATAAGAACATTCCATTTAAAATCTGTATCTGGGGACGCCTGGGTGGTTCAGTCGGTTGAGCATCCGACTTCGGCTCAGGTCATGATCTCACAGTTCCTGAGTTCGAGCCCTGCATCGGGCTCTGTGCTGACAGCTCAGAGCCTGGAGCCTGCTTCCGATTCTGTGTCTCCCTCTCTCTCTGCCCCTCCCCTGCTCATGCTCTGTCTCTCTGTCTCAAAAATAAATAAAACATTAAAAAAATTTTTTTAATCTGTATCTGAAGCTCTGATTATTCTTTAGTGTCATGTTTTGCACGTTTTAGTCATCCATACGTCACCATAACTATTTCACCAAAATTAAATACCATATGTACTATACTTAATATTTCTCTTTAAATTAATTAATTCCTGCCCTTAAATAATAAATGAATCTTAAAAGCAAACTTTATTTACTACTATAAATGGAAAACCAGCATCTTATGTCATAAAGGAAGGCAATCTTACAGACAAACACAATGGAAAACAAAAAACCGTTGTGAAAATATAGTTAAGATATTGCTATCCTTTTGCTCATTCTTTGATATCAAAAGGGAGATGGGGAAAGTTTAGAGAGGTGTTAAAGACATAGCGGCACCAAACTGACAGCTTTCTCCCTCCCTTGATCAGAACACTGAAAAGGAATTGACAGGGAATGAATAACTTTCTCAATATGCGAATCCTGTGAGACGACGCCACATATGTGTTCCACCTGGAATTACCCTGCACCACCTGACATTACCTCTCATAGGAACATGTCTTAGAATATAGTTCTAGAAGTAGAATTATTGCAATAAAAGATGTCGACACTTTAAGAAGCTTTTGATAGGGGCACCTGGCTGGCTCAGTCGAAGGAGCAAGTGACTCTTGATCTCGGGGTTGTGAGTTCGAACCACATGTTGGGTGTAGAGATTACTTAAAGATAAAATCTCTAAAAAATTACAATAAAAAAAAAGCTTTTGATAAACACCATCCAGATTAGTTTCACCACAGTTTTAATGTAAGAGTGCCCACTTGGCTCCAACCTCAAATAGTTAAGTATTATAAACACAAATGTTAAAACGTTAAGCGTTATAGTGTAAGATATTCACTAGCTGAATTTTCAAAGCGATTTTCATATTCCTCTAGCCAGTCTCTGACCCTGGGGCAGGACGATTACATGAACCTTCAGTTAGTGGTAAGTTTACACAAACTGATATTGCTCTTGGTTTAACCAAGCTAAAGTAAACTAAGTAAAACATGAGGAAGTGACTAGCATTTGCAAATACTTCAGAATGTTTTTGTGCCAGCAAAGGTCAAATGAGGCTCAGAATAGCATGGATTCCAAAGTAGACTTTTGAGAAATAAGGAAGCCAGAGAAGCATTACTCATGAGACACCAATCACTATAAATAATTCAGAAAGTCAATGAAAACTCTAAAAGAAACATATGTGTGAGCCTTCCTATCCTAATGTGATAGGGCCACTGCACAAATGCAGTTTAATGCACTTGTACAGATGAATGCAATTGTTAACAAAAGATTTCTAAAATAGAAAAAGAAAAGTGTATTCTGAAGTATGAAGAATTAATAACAATAGGAAGCTTCCAGATTATTTCAGTAATTCCTGGGAAGACATTTAATGTGTGTTTGCACCTATGAGGGAAAGTAAGGGAGAAGAGAATTAAAAACATAAAAAGTTTCTTATGTTTGAGAAGAGGTTAGAGGTTCTGATTAACTTTTGGTGTTTATAGGAAAACATAAATTTGTTTATGCTTAAGAAATTAAAGAGGGCTCCCTGTAAGTTACAGAATTCCAACTCATTAAATAAAAAGAAAGAAGAGGGGTGCCTGGGTGGCTCAGTCAGTTCAGCATCCGTGTGACTCTTGATTTTGGAACAGGTCATGATCTCACTATTCATAGGATCGAGCCCCGCATCTGGCTCTGTGCTGACAGCATGGAGCCTGCTTGTGATTCTCTCTCTCCCTCTCTCTCTCTCTGCCTCTCCCCTGCTTGTATAAGTAAACACTTCCTCTCCCTCTCTCTAAAATAAATAAATAAACTAAAAAAAAAAAAAAAGAAGGAAGGAATGGAAATAGATACCTTGATTAATCCAGAAAAAGTCATAAGAACAAAAAGAAAAGGAAGAACTCATGATAAATATTTGGCAAAACAAGAAGGCAGAAATAAGGCCCAAAATAAATATATGGTAAAACCTTGAATTGTGAGTAACTTGTTCTGCCAGTGCCAAGACAAGCAAACATTTCTAATAAATTTTAACTTGATAAATGAGCGATGTCTTGCAATATGAGTAGTACATGACACCAAATGTTACGTGATCACAACTGAGCCGATGGTTCTTGAAATTTGCTTTGATACACAAGTGCTTTGGTTTACAAGCATGTCTCTGGAATGAATTATGCTCATAAACCAAGGTTTTACTTGCATGTCAATTAAACTCTACTATTAAAAAACCAAGACTTTCAACTTAATTTCCTATTAGTTGGAAAACAGATAAGTAAATTATGATATATCATTTTAATGGATATGTGTGTGTGTGTGTGTGTGTGTGTGTGTGTGTGTGTGTATACACCAGAAAAAGAGGCCCAGGACATTCATAGTTTAGAAAAGTTGCAGAAAAATGCATAAGCAGAGAAAAGGATCCAGAAGAACACTAATTTGGTAATGGTGGTTGCCTATAAAGAGTGCGATTATAGGAGACAGGAGCAGGTTTTCCTATCTCACTTTACAAGTGCCTACACTGAATCTATTACAAATAGCATATAACCAAAGAAATAAGAAGGAATGAAATAATAAATATAAGGGCAGAATCAGTGCAATAGAAGATACACAGAACAAAAAATAAAGGTGATTAATAAAATAAAAGTATTTCTTTGTGAGGTTTTTTGAATTTGAATTTATTTTTTAATTAAGTTTTTAATTTTAAGTATGGTTAACATACACTTTTATATTTGTTTCAGGTGTACAATCCAGTGATTCAACAATTCTATGTATCATGGCTCATCACGATCAAAGTATTTCTTTGAACACAGGGAGACAGAACAAGAAAAATATGGGGGTAAAAAAGACTACAGAAAAAAAAAAGGCATGACAAATATGACAGACATTTAAAAACCTATAAAAGAACAATATAACTGTATTTTTCTATATAACTATAAATAACTATATAACTGTAAATAACTACATGACAATACATTTTGAAAACAAAGATGAAATCAATACATTTCTAGAAAAAAATGCCAAAATTGGCATAAAAATGTGAATAACCATTTAAGAAATTGAAGTTATTCTATTCTATTCTATCCTATTCTATTCTATTCTATTCTATTCTTTCTTTAGTAGGCTTCATGCCCAGCACAGAGCCCAACATGAGGCTTGAACTCATCACCCAGAGATCAAGACCTGAGCTGAGATCAAGAGTCAGATGCTTAATCGATTGAGCCACCCAGGCACTCCAAAACCAAAGTAATCTAAAAAACTTATTGTCCATAAAGTTTCAGGGCTATGACGTTTTACAAGAGCATCCTACTACCTTCCAAAGAACGGACACTCTTTCCTTAAATGTGTTACTCTGGAAAATTAAAAAAAAAAAAAAAAGGAGGAAACATCACCCAACTTAATGTTGTTATAATTTTGAAATTTGGAATATGGACTGTTCATAAAAAGAAAATATGGGCCAGTTTCACTTCTAAACATGGATGCCAAACACCCAAATAAAATATTACCTAACCAAATCCAAAAAAGTATTAAGAATATATCATAATAAAATATTAAAAAATGGTTCAAAGTCAGAAAATCTCTCAATGTAATTCACTACATTAATGGATTATGGAAGAAGTTACTGCTGCTCAACATCTCTCTGTTGTCCTTTGCCTCCTGGGAATACCATTAAACTTCCCAGCCACCTTAAAATACGTGGGACCAGGTGACTAGTCCTCGTCAACGGAATGAGAGGAATAGTGATATGTGTCCTCTCTTGCCATCATAGAGAACTCGCTAAAGGACTTAGGTCCTAGCAGTTGGGGAAGCAACTGGCAAGAAAGAGCCTGGGCTCCTGAACAACTAAGTGAAGGAGAGCCTACTATCTTCCCAACACCTTCGACTGTGTCTTGAGTGATAAATAAATAGCATTATTGGTTTAAGTCACTGAAACATTGGGGCTGTTACAGTAGCTAAGACTATACACTCTAATAATACATTGAAAACTGGTATGGGGAAGACGATTATCTCCCCAGATGATTATCTCCCCAGACACAGAGAGATCATTTGACAAAGTTCAATGCTAATTCGTGTTAAAAACAAAAACAAGGGGCACCTGGCTGCCTCAGTTGGAGGAGCATGCAACTCTTGATCTCGGGTTTGTGAGTTCAAGCACCACACTGGGTATAGAGACTACTAAAAAATAAATGCCTTAAACAAAACAAGAACCAGCTTTTGGGAGCTGAAACAGAATTAGGAGACCAAACCCCTGTCTTCCCCACTACCCTCTTTCCTTCATCGCTTGATTATTCATTACTTTAGCCCCATATTGATGCATTTTCTTACAAAATTTTTCATTGGAAACTAATGCATGAATTTTATCTATTTTCCTTGATATCTCAGATCATAAGGAAAGGGATACAAACCTATAGCTAACATCATACTTAATAGAGAAACTACATATATTCTTTTTTTTTTTAATTTTTTTAAAAAATTTTTTTAACTTTTTTTTTTTTTTTAAATTTTTGAGACAGAGAGAGACAGAGCATAAACGGGGGAGGGGCAGAGAGAGAGGGAGACACAGAATCGGAAGCAGGCTCCAGGCTCTGAGCCATCAGCCCAGAGCCCGACGCGGGGCTCGAACTCACGGACCGCGAGATCGTGACCTGAGCTGAAGTCGGCCGCTTAACCGACTGAGCCACCCAGGCGCCCCCTACATATATTCTTTTTAAGAAATGGAACAAGACAAGGATTCCAGCTATCCCCACCAACATGTAATAGAATTATAGAAAAATTAACCACTACAAGGAAATAATAAAAAGTAAAACCAAGTATAAAATTGGAAGGAACGAGTCAAAAGTTGTCAGTGTTTGCAACTGGTATAGTTATTTCACACAGGACTCTCAAGAGAATCCACAGAAAAACTATTAGAATTAATAGGAGTTCAAAAAGGTAGTTGGATATGAGACTAACTTAAAAACAACTGACTACACTTCTCCACACCAACAGTAACCAACCAAAGAGAGAGAGACAAAGAGAGAGACAGAGAGACAGAGAGAGAGAGAGAGAGTGTGTGTGTGTGTGTGTGTGTGTGAGAGAGAGAGAGAGAGAGAAGATATGTAACAGTGTAACCCATAACAATGTGACAAAATAAAAAAAAACACTTATAATAGTAATATTATTGAATCTAGGAATTTTTGTTTCTTAAGAGAGAGCAAAAGAGCAGGAGGGGGTGAAAGGGTAGAGGGAGAGAGAGGGAATTTTAAGCAGGCTTCACACTCCATATGGAGCCCAACATGGGGCTCGATCCCACAACTCTGGGAATATGACCTGAGCAATCCCACAATCCTGGGATTATGACCTGAGCCGAAATCAAGAGTTGGACACTCAAGTGACTGAACCACCCAGGCACCTCTCTAGGAATTATCTTAATAAAGAATGTATAAGAGACTTGTGGAGAAAATTTGAAAAACTGTATTAAAGTATATAAAATAAACATGAATAAATGCAGAGATAGACCATACTCACAAGTGAGATGGCATGACACTAAAAGGTGTCAATTCTTTACAGATGAACCTATGATTTCAATTAATTTCTAATCAAAACTTCAGAAAGACTTCTGTGAACTTTACAGATTTTAAAATATTTATTAAAGAATAAATCCATGACAAGCTAAGAAAAGTTTGAAAAAGAACAAAAAGGTAGATATTAAGATATGTTACAAAGCCATAATAAAAACAAAATCCAACTGGGTTAAAGATGTAAATGTAGAAGAATAACCGAAGTTAGTAGGAGAAAATATAGAAAAACTTTTTGATCTTCAGGTAGGTAAGGATTTTTAAAGTAAGATGCAAATAGCTCAAGCTAAAAGGAGAAAGATGATGGATGTGACTACACAAAGTTTAAAGATTTATGTCAAAAAAAAAAAAAAAGAAGAAGAAGACGATGTACCTAAATGTAAAAGCTGAAACGATAAAGGTCTTAGATGAAAACATAGGAGTGACCCCTTACAACCTTGAGTTAGGCAAGAATTTCTTAGATATGACACAAAAACACAACAGGTAAGAGAGAAGATTGATCAGTTGGATATCAACAAAATTGAACACCATCAAGAAAGTGAAAAGATAACTCACAGAATGGGAGAAACTATTTGCAACTGATACATCTGAGAAAGGATAAATATCAACAATATAGAAATAACTAACAATTCTATGATAAAAAACAAAGAATCCAACTTTAAAAATAGATCTGAATAGGGGCACCTAGGTGGCTCAGTTGATTGAGCGACCAACTCTTGATTTTGGTTCAGGTCATAATCTCACAGTTCGTGAATTCAAGCTCCACCTCAAGCTCTGCCCTGATGGTGCAGAGCCTGCTTGGGATTCTCTCTGTCCCCATCTCTCTCTGCCTCTCCCACTTGCTCTCTCTCTCTCTCTCTCTCTCAAAATAAATAAATAAATACACATTAAAAAAAAAAGATCTGAATAGACATTTCTCCAAAGCAGATACAGATATACAAGTGGTTAGTAAGCGCATGAAAATATGTTCAAAATCATTAACCATCAGGGAAGCATAAATCAAAACCACAATGAGCTACAACTTCACACCTGCTAGGTTGGCTATAACCAAAATGACAGACAAGTGTTGGTGAGGATGTGAAGAAAATGGAACCCTCATGCACTGCAGGTAAGACCGTAAAATGTTGCAGCTGCTTTAGAAAACCGTTTGGGACTTCCTTAAAAGTTTAAACATAGAGATACCATATGATCCAGCCATTCCACTTCTAGGTATATATCCAAAAGAAATGGAAATATGTGTTCACACAAAAACTGTACATGAATGTTCACAGAAGCATTATTCATAATAGCCAAAAAGTAAAAACAACCTAAGTGTGCACCAACTGATAAACAGATAAACCAAAAGCAGTATACCCACATGAGGAAATATTGGGCAATAAAAAGGAACAAATTACTGCTATAGGCTATAATGTGGATAAACCTACACTACACTATGCTAAGTGAAAGAAGCCAGTCACAACAAAAACATACTGTAGAACCCCATTTATATGAAATGTTCAGAAACAGGCAAATACAGACAAGAAGTAGATTAGTGCTTGCCTAGGGCTTGGGAGGAGCATATTGAGAGAAACTGGAGGGTGACTGCTAATGGAGTAATAAAAATATTCTAAAATTAGATCATGATGATAGTTACCCACTCTGTAAATGTACTATAAACCAATGAGTTCACTTTAAATAGGTGGATTTTGTGGTATAAAAATTATATCTCAATAAAGTTAATAATAAAAAGGAGACCATATGTGAGATTAACAGATGGGAGACAAGACTAGGGGAAGACTTAAAACATCCACATCTGACAAAGGACTAACACTTTAACATGTAAGGATACCAATACAGAAGGAACCATAAGAGACTCTTAAATACAGAGAACAAACTGAGGGTTGCTGGAGGGGTGCTGGGTGGGGGGATGGGCTAAATGGGTGATGGGCATTAAGGAGGGCACTTGTTGGGAGGAGCACTGGGTGTTGTATATAAGTGATGAATCACTAAATTCTACTCCTGAAACCATTTACTACACTATATGTTAACTAACTTGGTTTTAAATAAAATAAACAACAATACATAAAAACAACAACAAAAAAATAAGGAACAAAATGCAAACCCCATATAGAAAAATATCAGAAATCTGAAAGAAAAGAAGGGCAAATTAGATGGATAGGCAGTTCACAAATGACAAAACAATATGATGAGATGCTCAATTAAAACAGAAATGGAGTACTGCTTTAACCTAGTAGTTTGACAAAAATTAGTAAATTAAATAATAGTAAGTGCCAGCAGCTGTTGGAAAAGTGACTTTTCATGCACTCCTGGTGGGAGGAAACCGATGAAGTCATTCTGCAGCACAAAGTAGCAGTTTTTAGTAAAAGACAACAGTCTTTTACCAACAGTTCCATATCTGTCTATCAAAAAAATTCTTGCACAAGGCCACAGGGAGATACTCAAAAGGACGTTTGGTGCAGAACTGTTCATGCAAGCAAGGGCTTACAGGCCACCGATGTCTATCCCCAGGAGGCTGTTAAGTACTTGTGGTGTATACTTTTCATACAAAACTATGCAACAGCCAGGAGTAATGAATTAGACTTACATACAGCATTATGGTTTGACTCAAAAACATAATGTGGAAGGGAAAAAAGAAATAGTATGAGATTTATAGCATAATAGTATTTATTTAGTTAAGTGCAACAAAAGCAAAACATGACATATGTTTCAAAGATATACGTGTTCTAAGATGATATAATGAAATGTACTTTGGAAGAACGAACAAATATGCCAGCATGGCCTCCTGTCTGTGTGCGCATGGGGAGGAGGGTGTTGAGAGAGAAATGGAGTATAAAGGGAGGAAATAACAAAGTGAAATAAAATGAGAGACTCAAAATGGACCAAGGATTATAGTATGCCATGAACTAAGATATATGAGCAATTAAATTTGTGAGACCTGAGATACTAAGAAAAATAAAATCCCATGCATTACTTTTCAGTGAAAAATTTAAGAAAGTCCATCACATGTTGGAGGCTAACTCAATGAAACATAAAGCTACGGAGAAAAGAAGGTAGTGGGAAAGCCAGAGGCTTGCTTGGTCTCCAGCTGAGTAATTCAGTTTCCAGGGAAGAAAGAACACAGGGTGGTAGAAATGTAGTGGATGTTGTCCCCACTACACCACCTCCTCCCCCTGCAGACAGGAGACAGGGGAGCAAAGGGAGAGAACCATCCACTACAGCTGAACTTTAGTTAACAGGAGGGAGAGAACAGGAGGACATTATGGAATTCAGAAGAAAAGGAATAACTGACTGAATCCAAGAATCTGATTTTTTTGCCTCATGATAAAGGCAGCGTTTTCTAAAAGCAATGAATACTCAACACCGCCCTGGAGCAAGGTAGGAGAAGACCTCCATGCTTTAAAAATCAAGACCTTATGGGGGCGCCTGGGTGGCTCAGTTCATTAAGCGACAGACTTTGGCTCAGGTCATGATCTTGCAGTCAGTGAGCTTGAGCCCCATATGGGGCTCTGTGCTGACAGCTTAGAGCCTGGATTCTGCTTCAGATTCTGTGAGTGTCTCTCTGTCTCTGTCTCCCCTCCCCCACTCGTGCTCTCTCTCTCCCTCTCAAAAATAAATAAATGTTAAAAAAAATTTAAAATAAATCAGGACCTTATGCCATCTTTTGTCAAATTCGGATGGCTATTTTAAAAGTTAAGATTATTCAAGTTTTGTTTTAGTAATGGGCCTTATGATCAGATCCATGTGATTAGGCTGAATTCATTTTTATTGAGACAAACGCTGATTAAAAGGGGGTTCATGGTACTGGCTACAAAAATCGTCATCATTCGAATATAAGTCAAGTAAGCCACTTTACTTTCAACACTTAGTGCCTTCTACAGTGTATGCTTGTCCCACATAACTGGCTTTCTGGGATATACATATATACACACACATACATACACATACATACATACCCTAGATATATTCCTTCTTTTGTCTTGCCTTTTTCACTTACCCCTGGGGACATTACACATCTCACCGCCCCCCCCCAATGTCTTCCCAGTGGTTGTGTCCACAGCCTTGAGGTGGAGCCCAGTTCCCGCACCCCACGATCAACTTAGCGTTAACGGGACCAGAGCACTCATCTTTCACCCTTCTGCGGGCAGATGCAGTGGACAGAAGGTTTCCTGGTCTGGGAAGGACTCAGTCCCTGAGTGCACCCGTCCCCGACCGTTATCGCCAGCCCCAGGGTTGGAGCGAGCCCCTGTCTTCTCACGAACAGAGCGTTGGGGAGAGGGTGACGGCCTGGCCTAGCTGATGTCCATGCCTATGACCAGGAGAGGCGAGCTGCAAGCCTGCCAGTTCAGGGAACGGTTGGAAGGCACCCCAGGTGCGCCCAAGTGCGCCCTATCTGTAAAACGTAGAATGGCAAACTACAGGAGGAGTGGAGCTGAGTGGGGAAGAGGAGTCTCACAGGTACGAAGGGGTAAATTATGAGTTCCTCCCTGCTGAGCTCAGGTGAAGCACTCTGCTCAGCATTTTATACAACCCCCACTTCGATTTTTACTGAAGCCCGGTGGGGGGTGGGGGACCGGTGGCGTCGTACAAAAAGAAAACGTGCGATGGGAACCGTGGCCTGTCTTGCCGAGGTGCGACCTCGGCCCCGGGCTGCCAGATCCTTGGTACGCTGCTCTAAGCCCCCTCAGGTGGTCTTCAGCCGGGCCCGGAGGACAAGAGCCCTGCAGGCCCGGGCGCTGCCGCGTCGCCGCCACCCCAGCCCCGGGGCAGGAGCCCCCCGCAAGACCCGCCCGTGCGTCACAGGCCCGCCTGGCGTCCCGCCCGCCGGGTCCGCAAGGAGGAGCCCGCGAGGCGGCCGCCACGGGGCTGCGCTTACCTCGTCTGGCGCGGGTAGCGGCTCCAGCTCCCAGGCTCCTCGCCGACCGCCGCCGTTTTGTGCGTCCCTCGCCCCGACGGCAGCTGCGCCGGTCCGGGCCACGGCCACGGTCACTTTCATTTTCCTCAACAACAGCGGCAGGAAAGCGAAAGCGAAAACTGCCGAGAGGCGGGCCCCGGCCGAGCGCGGTGAACGCGGAGCGCGGGCTGGCAGCCAGAGGCGGGGGCTCAGGTCTCGGGCCTGCACGCGGGCGGCCGGGCGGCGTTCGGGCGGGAACCCAGTCCACCTGAGGCGCCGGAGCGAGCCTGGCGCGAACACCTCCGCGGGACGGGGCCTGGGCCGCGTCCGGGCAGCAGGTGGAGAGGCCCGCCGCGCGCCGTCGTTCGCCCGCGCGGCCTACCGTGCCTCGGCCCATCGGGGTTGCTTCCCAGGCCGCCCCTTAGCGCCTGCTTCGGCTTCGGGGCTGGTGGCGGCGCTTCGTGGGTTTCTGGCGTCCGGAGGGGGGTTTGGCCTGGGTGACCAGGAGCAAACCTCTGAGGGGTCTCGGGTGGGGTCGCTGGGCCAGCAGGGGTCGGCCTGTCCCCAGGGCATGCGCACTGGTCTCTCTGCCAAGTTGGCGGCACCGTCGCTTCAAACAGCCTGGTCGTGACCATGAGGTACCAGGCTCCTCATCCTGGGTCAGCAGAGAAATAAAAAGTCAGTGGTATCAAGGAAATGGGGCTCTTCATTTGATTAAGAAAAACTGAACAGCAAGCTTAAGACTTGGACTCCCTGGACTAATTGGTGCCCATCAATACCCAAGGATTTAGAGGCTTATCACTTATTGGCTGTGTGATTTGGGGCAGAGTATTTACTCCCTGTAGGATGAGGATGATAACCATACCTACGTCAAGGTTGTAGGACTTAAATGAACCGATGTAAGGGAGAAAATATTTGTTGTTGTTTTTCTGGATGCTTGATAGACTTTCTCTAATGTCAGTTGATATAATTGGAGATCTCTATGATAATAAGATAGTTTTCAAAGTTTGGACTGTGTTATCATGACTTAGAAGGACTGAGGAGGCACTGCAGTCATTTTGGAAGGCACCTTACACTCAGCCTGACAATTTGCCCCTATAATTATGCCAGTAGACCAAGTTCTCTTAGAGCACCGCTGCAGTTGAAGTTGGACACAAGTCCCCACAGCCCTGTCCTGCATCAGTTACTGAGATCTGAAAATACTTTTTGTAAGCCGTCCTACTTGGAAAATGTTGCTAAGACTCCATACTCCAAACACAGTTTGCCACGTGTTTGTTCATTTTTGTCATAGAGCAGTCTGATAACTGGAACAGAAAAACGAATTAACTGCCTGATCTGCCAGAGTCACTTTGGTTTGCCTCTTTGAAATTCAGGCACGTTCCCTGCATGATGGAGGACTTGATTTGTGACTCATGCTGTGGGTTTCTAAGTGTTTGCAGTATTTCCCTCAAGAGCACATGGGGAAGTGAAGCAGGCCAAATGATGATCTTAGAAAAATAAGAGCCCATGTTTCCCCCTCCAGGAGATGATGCTTTTGGTCTGTAGTATGAAGGAAAAGGAAAAAGAAAAAAAAAAAAAATCAAGGCAAGCCTTGGAGCTCTTCCTTGTGATAGGATAATCATTCTTGATTCCACGAGAGCAAAGTAGAGGTAAATCTATTTCTGCATAAAAAGTATGTCTGGGAGATGAGGGTTAGGAAAAGAGAGGTAGAGATCCAAGAAGATAAAGCCAAGTCCTGGTTACCTTTTACAAGATGTTACACATGTGACCAGAGAGGTGCCAAGAGGTAAAAGGCTAGCATATAGTCTATCAGCTTGGTAATTTCCCAGAGTCCAGATTTGGTCTTTGATACTATGGGATACAAAATTTCATCTTTTCAGTGTTCCAGTGTTGATTAAAAATCTATGTTGTAGAAAATCAGAATGCCAACTTCCTGATTTCATTCACTGTTTGCTAAACTGTATGCTAAGTACATTACATGCATTGCTTCATTTAATTCTCCCTGTAATCGTGCAGTATATTGTGATATTTTTTTCAGTTGAGGTACAAAAGATGAAGGAAATTCCCAAGCTTAGTAAGTACAGTATATAAGTGATCAAATAAAGCCCATGTGATTCCAAAACCTGGAGCTTAACCATTACTGTTAGATGCAAAACAGTCAGGAACATGAGACTGTTTGGTGACTGCACTCTCTTCTTGTAACTGTTCAATTTGGAACCTAATTGTTGAAAGGTGGCTTGGTGAGCTTGAAGTCAGAATCAGAAGAGTGAATTGTCTGATTTAATCAGCCTTGGACAGCGTGGTGCATCTTCCTCCACATCAGAGGTCAAACAAGCTGCTGTGAGGACAGGCCACTCACTCCTGCTGTCCTGGCCAGCGCTTCTCTTGGAGATGGTGGCTGGTGGACAGCCCCACCTGTATTACCTAATTTCTCCTTATTATGCCACCTGGGCTGTCCCTCCTCAGATGAACATATTTCTTTTTTAGGTAGAGCAAGGCCTTACTAAGTGACAGTACTGTTACACCTTGTAGGTCCTGGAGCCCTTATTTCTCTTTAAGGGGGCATTTTGTATATTTTTGCTTTGATGGGTTTGATTTATAATTTAACTTTCAAAGCGCAACTTTGTATCCCAACTCTTGGGAGGCAACTCACTTTCTTTTCCTTCCTACCTCCCTAGCCTTCTAACTCTAGAATAAAATCTTGTGCTACAGTAAGTTTTGCAACAAGCACATTATCCAGGCCTGCATTGCTTATCAGCAAAGACCCAAAATCCAAGTCCAAGGCCAGCCCTCAGAGATTTTACCATGGGCGAAGGGTGGGAGTAGACGTGAGGAGAGATCATGCAACACAGCTGGATAACAATACAAAGAGAAAGAAATAGAATTCGCTGGTTAGAAAATAAAACGCTTGGAGTGACTCAGATAAAAAGGAAAAAATATATATCAACTAACCCTTTTAGATACTTCCTTTTTTCAACAAATATTTTGTTGCAACTACAAAATGCAACCACTTTGCTAATGCTGGCAATGCAATAATGAGCAAAAATACACATAGTCTCTGCTATCAGAAAACACACTTTATAGTGAAGTAGTCAATCAGATAATTAGTCAAATTTAGAATACCATCCTAAATGCTGCAAAAGTGCATTTAATTCACTATGAGAGAGAATGACAAAGGATTTTGATTTGTGTGAGAGTCAAAGAAGGCAGAAAGAAATGATATTTGAACTGGTAGCAAAGGGATGAGGGTTAGTTAACTGAGTAAAGGGGCATAGGGTTGGAGAAGAGATGACTGGTAGAGGGAACAACATATGCAAGGGTCCAGAGGCAGGAAAGAACTTGGAACATTTGGGGAACTGGAAGCAGGTTAGATTGTCTATCTGATATCTATCAGATATCTATCTGATGCTCAGAGGGAGCAGAGAGAGGAAGGACAACCCAAGTCCACAGGAGGCTAAAGCTGTAACAGGGCCTTGAAGGTCATGCTAAGGACTTAGGTCCTTATCCTATGATCACTGATGTTGTTTAAGCAGATCTGATTTGTATTTTTTTTTTGTTTTTATTTACCTATTTTAAGAGAGACAGAGTGAGTGGGGGAGGGCCAGAGATAGAGGGAGAGAGAGAATCCCAAGCAGGCTCCACACTGCCAGCGCAGAGCCTAATGCAGGGCTCCATCTCACAAAACTGAGATCATGATCTGAGCTGAAACCAAGAGTTGGAAGTTTAACCAATTGAGCCACCCAGGTACCCTGATTTCTATTTTTAAAAGACTGTTCTGGGGGCACCTGGGTGGCTCAGTCGGTTAAGCATCCACTTCGGTTCAGGTCATGATCTCACGGTCCATGGGTTCAAGCCCCATGTGGGGCTCTGTGCTGACAGCTCAGAGCCTGGAGCCTGCTTTGGGTTCTGTGTCTGCCTCTCTCTCTCCCCCTCCCCTGCTCACAGTCTCTCTCTCTCTCTCTCTCTCTCTCTCTCTCTCTCTCTCTCCCTCAAAAATAAACATTAAAAAAAAAAAGAAAAGAAAAGAAAGATGGTCACCAGATGGGAGCAAGATGATGGTGGTGGTGGTGAAGGAGATAGAAATGGACAGACATGAAGGATATTTAGGAGGTAAAATGGTTAGGAACTTGCCAGTAGATTGGGTCTTAGAGATAGGGATAAGATAAGAGTCATGACTCCTAGGATGCATAATTGAGTGAATGATTGTGGTAGCTGTATACCTATACAGATCACTCTTCCAGAGAACCTTCTACCAAGAACATAGCTGAGAGCCACTGGCCGCCACCTTTATTTATTTATTTAAAAAAAATTTTTTTTAATGTTTATTTATTTATGAGACAGAGAGAGACAGAGCATGAACAGGGGAGGGTCAGAGAGAGAGGGAGACACAGAATCTGAAGCAAGCTCCAGGCTCTGAGCTGTCAGCACAGAGCCCAACGCGGGGCTCAAACTCACGGACTGTGAGATCATGACCTGAGCCGAAGTCAGACGCTTAACCGACTGAGCCACCCAGGCGCCTGGGCCGCCACACCTTTAGATGTGCTGCAACATTCACACAAGGCTACACGCTCTCTGGCTGCTCCTAGCCAATGAATGAACACAGTGGGGGTACCAGAGCCAGGCCATTTCTGCCCAAGGTGGGCCTCCTCTAACAGGCAATCTGTACTGCGGGAATTTCCATCAGTGTGGTCAATAATTTCTCAGAACTCATCTGCAGTTTGAAGCTCTTGCTGCCCAATCTTCCTTCCTTCCCTTCCCCTTTTCACAGGAGACAGACCTGCGTCATAATCTGAGTCTGACTATTCCTGTTCGTTCTGCCCTTCACCCTTCATAAACATGTTTCTCAATAAGTTCTTGCATGTTGAATCCCATCTTGGCATATGCTCTAGGAGGACCTGAACTGACACAATGACCCCTTTCTTTGAGCTGGAGAACTGTGTTAAAGGATCACATTTTGCAGGGCTTCGATTCTGCACATCTTGGATGAGGTGTCAGGTGGGCAGGGAGTTTCCATGTCTGCTTTCCTACTGCTGAGATGTGTTTGTGCTTTGCTACTGAACTATCCAACTATGTCCTCTGCGTGAGCTCATGTCTGGTCTTCTTTGTAAAATGCTTGTTCCACGGACAGTCTCCAAACCTTAGTTTAGAACTCAAAACTAAAACTGTTTGCCTCTGGAAAAATACAACCTACCACTAGCAAAAATATCCTTTAAATTTCTTATGGAGGAGGAAAAAGTAAACAAATAGAAAGCGAGTGGGCAATTGTTCTTAAACAGTTAAAGGTGAAGATTTTTGCTTTGGGTGGCCCTGGTTTCCTGTGAAAACATAGTCTTTCATAAGTGTTCCTAAAGGAAAGTACTTACATATTTGGCAACACCGATGGAAATCTGTCTTTCAGGGAGGAAAAGAAGCTGGTACTCCGAAAGGCACTCTTACTTTGATGTCTGTCTCCCTGAGCAAGGTGCCTTTCGAGAGCTGGCTGCCAGAGGATGACCCTGTCATGAAGACTGCAGTCCCCAGTAGCTTGCAGGAGTAAAGAGTGATAGGGCAGATATGTTTAAGTCCAACATTGGTTCATCCTGCTGACCTCAGGCTTGAACAGAAATCATGACTACAATATGAGTATTTGAACACTGACCTCTCTGATAAGTCAAACAATGTTTCCTTCACTAAGTACAGACCCCAGACAGCCCACACCCATCTCATTGTGAAGTGTGGAGGCTGATAGTAGATGAGATTACCTTTTCTCTTCTCCTCCTCCTCCTTCTTCCTCTTCCTCCTCCTCCTCTTCCCCATCTCCTTCTTCCTTTTTTTGTTATTTTATTTTTTTAATGTTTTATTTTATTTTTGAGACAGAGAGAGACAGAGCATGAACAGGGGAGGGGCAGAGAGAGACACGCACACAGTCCGAAGCAGGCTCCAGGCTCCGAGCTGTCAGCACAGAGCCCGACGCGGGGCTCGAACTCATGGATGGTGACATCACAACCTGAGCTGAAGTTGGATGCCTAACCGACTGAGCCACCCAGGCACCCCATCCTTCTTCCTTTTTTTAAACCAAGCTTTCAAGAAGCCTAGATACCATTAGTTTGCTTGGACTAAAAAGAGGAAGAAGCAGGTGTGGGCATCATGAAGTATGTTTTCCTGAGGGCTCTGGCTTTCATTAAGGGATGAATGAGTAAAACTATTTCTCCCAAAGGTAGTTATAATTTCCCACATGGAACCAAACTGAATTAATATGGACTGACTATTTGTAGAGCTAATGATTGCTTTAGGGAGGTCTGGAGGAATAACAGTATTATTATTGTCAACACAAATTTATTATTGTTGAGCACTTTACATGTTATGATCTAATTTAATTCTTTAAAAACCCCAGTGAGATAGATCATCTGTTCTATTATAGAGGAGGAAACCGAGTCTCAGAAAGATTAAGTGACTTGCCTAAAGTCATAGAGCTAGTAATTGGAGAAACCTACTTTTGGGCCTGCTGGACCGCACATCTGCTCCAGCAGTGTCCCACTGTGGGCACTTAGCCAATATGCTCCAGTGCCGCCCAAGAAGAGGATGTGTTTGAGCTGCACCTAGAACATGGGTAGGACTGGGAAATCAGAGATAAGGATGGATGCAGGAATGTGAAGGAAAAATGCAAAACTGGAAGTGTGTTATTTCAAGAATCAAAATACACTAAAAAATAGGTGATGGTTTGGGAGAGGGTTGGGGGGTGGTTAAAAAATGCTGAAAAGTACAAAGAAGAAAAAAATTCCTCTTTATTGTCATCTTGCATATTTACTTCCAGTTTTATTTTTTAACTAAAACCACTTCAAAACTTATACATGCTCATTATAAGAAATGCAAACTCTATACAAAGTATAATAAATGCCTGAAAAGCTTCCCTAAATCTTACCATCTAAAACATTGCTATTAATATTAGAAAAATATTCTATGCATTTCTTTGCATTTATACAGAGGAGGATGGGTAGGTAAAAATTATATTTCAATATTGTTTTCATTGATGAAAAGACTATCCTTTCCCCTTGAATTATCTTGGAACTTTCTTTGCAAATCACCTTCTTGACCACATATGTGAAGGTTTATTTCTGGACCCTCTATTCTGTTTTGTCTCTATGTCTGTCATTCTGCCAGTACCACACTGTTTTGATTACTGTAGCTTCTTCCTTCTCAACTGGCTACCTTTTGTTTCTTTTTCTTGCCTAATTGCTATGGCCAGAAGTTCCAATAGGATTCCAGGAGTAGCAAGTGGCTTCCTTGTCTTGTTCCTGATCTTAGGGAGAGAGCTTTGTTTCAACAGTGAGTATAATGTTAACAATAGGGTTTTCACAGGTGTCATTTATCATGTTGAGGAAGTTCCCTTCTATTTCTAGTTTGATGAGTGTCTTTTATCATGAAAGTAGGTTGAATATTGTCAAGTAATTTTCTGCATCAATTGATATGACCTTTATTTAAACCTTCATTTTATTCATGTGTTGTATTACGTTATTAATATTTTTACATTGAGCTATATTTGTGTTCCTGGGATAGATCCCACAGGGTCACAATATATAATCCTCCTAGTATGCTGCTGGATTTGGTTTGTTGGTATTTTATGGAATATTTCACATTTATGCTCATAAGGGATATTGATGTATAGTTTTCTTTTGAAGTCTTCGTCTGGGTTTGGTCTCAGGGTAATGCTGGCCTCATAGAATGAGTCAGGAAGTATTTTCTCCTCTTCTATTTTTGTGAAGAATTTGAGAAGGACTGGTATTAATTCTTCTTTAAATGTTTGGTAGAACCATCTGGTTCACCATTTGTTTTTGGGGGAGGTTTTTGATTATTAATTCAATCTCTCTACTTCAGTTTGTTTGGATTTTCTGTTTCTTCCTGAGTCATTTTTGGTAATCTTTGTGTTTCTAGGAATTTATACAGTTCATCTACATTGTCGAATTTATTGGCATACAGTTGTTGATAGTATTCTCTTATAATCCTTATTATTTCTGTAGGGTTGGCAATAATTTCCTCATTTTCATTAATGTCTTTTATATTTACTTAGGTTGTTCACTTTATCCATGTGCTGTATTCCTTCATGTGGATTTGAGTTGCTGTCTAGTATTCTTTCATTTCAGCCTGAAGGGCTCTCTGTAACATTTCTCATAGGGCAGGCCTCACTTCTTTCAGTGATTAGCCCCATTATCCACTTTCTCCATTTCATCTATTTGTTTTCTATAGCAGTTGCCAAAAATCTTTGAAGAGGGAAATAGAGGCCTTCATCCAGTCTGCTGTTGCCCAGACTTAGGAGGATTAGACTTCCAGATGTTGATGAATTTTTAGTATGGCTAAAGAGTTTAGGGGTTATTATGTTGTATTACAATGGTTAGAGTGTAGATACAATGTTCTACATTGTATACAGTGTTAGAATTTTCTACTTCCTTTCACCAATTTTTAAAGTGTGTTGTGTATCATGCTGCTTTCTTGTTTGGTTAATGACATTTGGAATTTTCAGAATTATTTTGTTCCTAATCAAAGGTTACATGGTAATTAAATGCTTCCAAGCTCTTCAGTAGACAAGCCCTGGGGAATGCTGCTACCATTGTATGCACTTAGTACTGTATCCTTGATGCGTGCAGCCTATTCCCACACCCCCACACATTCATGAGAAGAGCTTCTCATATGAGACTTCCTCTGAGGTAAAAAGAGCTAATCCGGTGCCTGGCTGCTGCCCTTTGGCTGGCCCAGCAGAGAGATGATGTTCCAGTGTCTGTGACAGCTTCTTGAGCAACTATACTTGAGTTAAGTCTCTTCTTCCCAAGGTGAGACTTTCTGGGGTGGGTCCTTCTGAGACTCCAAGAAGACATGTGACTTCTGAGAAACCTCTCATTTTGTCATCCTATATCAATCTCATGGGCTTTTTATAAGGATCAAATGAGAAAACAGGTGTATAGGCATACCTCGAGATAGTGCAGGTTTGGTCAGACCCCTGCAATAAAGCAAGTATCACAAAAAAGCAAGTCAAATTAATTTTTTGGTTTCTTGGTACATAATAAGAGTTATGTTTACACTGTAGTCTATTAAGTTTGCAATAGAATTATATGTAAAAAAAATGTTCACACCTTAATTTAAAAATACTTTGTTGCTGTGGAGCCTGGATGGCTCAGTCGGTTAAGCATTCAACTTCAGCTCAGGTCATGATCTCACAGTTCGTGAGTTCCAGCCCCACATCGGGCTCACTGCTGACAGCACAGAGTCTGCTTTGGATCCTCTGTCCCCCTCTCTCTCTGCCCCTCCCCTGCTTGTGCACATGCTCTCTGGCTCTCAAAAATAAAAAATAAACATTAAAAAAATACTTTGCTGCTAAAAAACTGCTAACCATTGTCTGAGCTTTCAGCCAATCACAGACAGCAGCTGACTGATCAGGATGGAGGCTATTGTAGGTTGGGGAACTGTGGCAATTTCTTAAAGTGGGACAACAATGAAGTCTGCCGCATTCAGTGACTCTTCCTTCCCTTACTGTTTCTCTGCAGCACGTGATGCTGTTTGATAGCATTTTACCCACAAAACTTCTTTTGAAAGTGGAGTCAATTCTCTCAAACCCTGCTGCTGCTTGATTGACTAAGTTTAAATCGTATTCTAAATCCTTCGTTGTCATTTCAACAATCTTCAGCTTCATGGCATCTTCCCCAGGAGTACATTCCATCTCAAGAAACCACTTTCTTTGTTCATCAGCAAGAAGCAACTCCTCATCCATTCAAGTTTTACCAGGAGATGGTAGAAATTCAGTCATACTTTCAGGCTCCACACCTGATTCTAGTTCTCTTGCTATTTCCACCACAGCTGCTGTTACTTCCTCTGCTGACATCTTGAACCTTCAATTTGTAAAAAGCACAACAAAGTGAAGTTCAATAAAACAAGATATGCCTGCATTTTTCCAACCTGATTTTAGGGCAATGGCACACAACCTCAGGTACTGTTAATACTGTGTTGCGTCCAGCCTCCATCAACCTAAAAACCCTTTAGGAAAAGCAATTAAATGATAAACACTTAGGAGAAAGATTTCTTGTGCTACTTACTTCTTGACAGAGAACAGGGCCCTCTGCCCGACTTCATTCACCATCACTTCGACTAGGTGTTAAGTAGAATAATTCTCTTTGGCAAACATCAGCTCTTCTGGAATTTATGAGAATGTTTAGGGAACTCTGAGAGAGAGGAGCTATTGCCAAGAATAAGAAAGATCATAGGTTTACTCTTGCTTTCATCTTTATCTGTGGTAGAAAAATTATTATTTTTAAAATCTGAATTGTTCATTGACTTTGTTTTGTCCTTTGTATTTCTGTGGCGATCCTGGTTTCTAATTCTTATGGGCTTTAACTGAGCACCAATTGTCCCTGTGACTTCAGATGATGCACCCCTCTCTCCTTGAGAGGAGGTACCTGGTCAGGATAACTTGCTTAGTATTCCCAAAGCCATTGCTCTGATGGAAGCAAGTCCAGCAGGCCCAGACAGAGGGCTTGGATTTTCAGATACTTGGCTCAGTCCTGGAAGCAGTGACATGGGCTATTGCCTGGCCAAAGGAAGAGCTCTAAGCGTTCAGTAATTATGCTTTTAGTCTGCAGAAGGCCACAAATGATTGGGATCAGTGGCATGGAGAATAAGAGAGAAAACTTAGTTAATCAGGAGCCCAGCACAGAACCACGTTTGAGGAGAGTGGAGAAGCCAGTAGGATTACATGAGATGAGCTTCCTTCCTTCCCACTGGAATGTGATGCTACTTGTTATGTTATACAACAGGCCTTTTGAGTTATCTGTCCAACACTGGAGCTTTTTCACCCAGGTCTATCTACACGTTCTAGCTCAAATCGCCCTGTGGCACGTTTTACATATACATGTATTATGGACTGTGTCCAATCCACAGTCTTCCTGGCCCCACTACTCCAGCCACTGTTGCAGTGACCAGTTCACACAAGCTTTGACCATCTCCACTGAAGTGCAACCTGACAGGGGCAACTGGGTGGCTCGGTAGGTTAAGTGTCCGACTTCGGCTCAGGTCATGATCTCGCGGTCTGTGAGTTCGAGCCCCGCGTCGGGCTCTGTGCTGACAGCTCAGAGCCTGGAGCCTGTTTCGGATTCTCTGTCTCCCTCTCTCTCTGCCCCTCCCCTGTTCACGCTCTGTCTCTCTCTGTCTCAAAAATAAATAAACGTTAAAAAAAAAAAATTTGAAGTGCAACCTGACAGTGCCTCACCTCAGGTCTGCAATATATTACCTCTTGCTTTCTAACCAGAGGAAAGGCCCTGCTCAGGACTCACACATGTGCAACCTGGAAACCTGGGGGCCTGACACCTATGGGGCTGCCTTTGATGCATGTGGAAAGGAAGCCGATGTATAAATGCTTCCCCCTTTTATCCACGAGGCAGATCAGATGGTTTTGAGATGCACAGGGCTCCTCAGAAGTTCTGGCTGGCTGGAGCAGTGCCTTTGGTGGTGGCCATCCTGAGCGTGCATCCTTGTACTGGGTGTCCCTCTTTCCCTGTTTCCTCCCCCTTGGAATCTTGTTCCCAAATATACTACCTAACTGCACAGAAGCACTGGTCTCAGGCCCTGCTTTCAGGAGAACCCAGGCACTTGTGCAAGAAGGCTGGCTCATTCCACTGTCAATTAATAAAGTAAAGGTTTCCGGCACACAGGAATTAAATCTTAGCCTGAGAGACTAATCACCGATCACTGCAACAATGAGCCCAAGCTGACCCAGACAAAAGTCAGGCGGTGGTGTGGCATGACTCACCAAATTGTGGAAATAAAGGTTGTAGGCAGCAGGTGTTATTTAAAAAATCATTTTATTTATTAAAACATCTTCATTTACCAAGGCACTTCAGTAGCTTTCACAAAAATATGGTTTTTATCCAGGTGAAGCATCTGCTTTTGGAGTGCCGTGGTAACATAATCATAAAAGACAGTTACACTGAACACAAAATATCTCCCAATGTTACACGACTGAAGTGAGCAACTCTGAAAGACTGTGAACACAGTTTAACTTTCTTCTTTGTAATTTTTTCCCATGATTAGGTATCACAAAAGGAACTCTTATAGTGACTTCATTTTTGGCACTCAGAGAAGTGCTTGTGGCTAAGGCTGATTTCTTTGCACAAAGGGCAATGGCAGGCCATCGCCAGAGTGATTCTGGGTTGGAAAAAAAACAACAAAGACACAAACCAGGAGGCTGAAGAACAAGCCTTTCCTAAAGTCTATTCTGAAGGGTAAATAACTTAAGCAGAAAAAGCCATAACAAACAACAAATGAACAAACAAAACACAAACATACAAAATCTACATTATAGTTTTGAGAAAAGAGATGAGTTTGCTTGCCTCTCTTTCTCACTGATACACTTCCTTCCAATCATACACCAGAAACCACAGTAGCTAGGAGATGTGATTCACACAGCAGTGGAAAACAGAATAAAAGATTCAATGATGCACCTTGTATGGGCCTGGACAAGCCCAAGGCTTTGATCAGATGTAAACAAGTCAACCCAGTAGTCACACTGAGTGGCACCAGAACTCACAAATCAATGCACTTGCCCTTCTTCCATTATCTGCTCAGTTCCCTCTGTATTAATTACCTTTAGGTTTCCCCAGATCTGTGCTCTCCTGCCTGGGGGAGCAACAATCCCATTTAATACCCCTTAAGACTAAGAAAGTGTGAGAAAGCAAACCCTCTGTGCAATTATTTGTTTTCCTCTAAAGTGCACCACTAGAGGGAAATGGGGAGAAGATTTGGGGGGATAATTAGACCTCCAGTTTTGTCAGGAGTCTTTTCAGGTGGCCTGAAATTAAGATGTAAATTTAGCACGTGCCTCTCTTATTCTTCCAGGTCCCATTGGTTCTGGCGAACAGTTAACTTCTTAGGGAGTGCCAAGTCCACCATCCACCAAATCCGGGAGTTAAGATGTATCTAAATTTGTCACTCTGGAGGGAAGGTAATGCCCTAGGGCCACATGCAACCTCTGAGTCTGGGTGTCCAGCCAGGAGCAAGTCAGACACAGAGGCAAGAGCATGAAGGGTGGAGATGTCCACTGCTGAAGGGCTCAGTGTCTGCACAACAGCACAAGCTGTTTCTGACAAGACCCTGTCCCTCTCCTCACCTTCTCCCCCACTGGATGCTGTGTTATAAGGCTGTACTTTTAACCACTTTGGAGCTTTCTTCACCATCTTTTAACATCCTTGTGTGGCTTGGAGTTTGCCTGTACTTTATCCTACAAAAACAAACAAAACTAGTGTTAGCAATGAATCTTTAAAAAAATGTCTACCAGTCTCTAAATAGTCAAACAAAACCCAGAACTGAGATGATCTCACTAAGGGGGAAAAACTCTTACAGCAGATTCTAAAAGGTTTCTCCTGGTCTCTTGCTGTCCCAGAGCTTCTGGGGTGGTGGAGATGCACATGGTGACACTGTGGTCTGTCTCAGACCAGACAGGACAGTCTCTAAGCACCTTGCCATTTCTAACCCTCTGATGGCTAAACTAGCCCACGGTGTCTGGGAGAGTTTGTAGGGAACTCTCAGCCAGGCCTGGACCCAGTGCATCAACACTGCAACCCAGCAACCCAGCACAACCTTACCCTTTGACCCTCAGCATCTGGTCAATGGTGTCTGGGAGAGGGGTGCCAAAGCTCTCTGGGAGGAACAAGGTGAGAATGGCTGTCAGGATAGTCAGACTTCCCATAAGAATGTAGGGCAGGAAGCGGTCGTAGGCACCTATGGCAAAGACAGAACTCTAAGCGAGGGATGCAGTCAGACTTGGCCTCCCTTCCTCCCTTTGTGCTCCCAGGACTCTAAAGGGGACCACGTGCCTTCTCAGCCTCTGCATCTCCCACAGTCTGAGCTGCCAGATTGAAACCTGGCACCTGGACAGGTCTCAGAACCCAGAGTTGGCACGTGCCCAGAGGTCCTGCAGCGCCTCACGGTACAGGGGAGGGGTGCGGGCTGGGAGGAGGGCACTATTCCTATCTCCCAATGCTGCATTTCCACGGAACTCGAGGTTCTCATCCAGGTACAGCAGTAACTCCTCCACCTCTCTAGATATGTCACAACCCGCTCACTTTGCCTTAAGGCCAGATAATGTGTTTCTGCTTGTCAGATTCATGTAGCATATTCACAACATGTTCTGGGTACTTTCAAGGCAGCCACCAACCCTCCCCAAAGATGTGCAGGCTGGGGGTGTGCAGGAGGGAGAAGCTGCCATGGGGAAATAATTCCAAAGAAGAGAAAAATTGTGCCCTGTTACATAAAATGGCACAAAGCATATCTTTACACAGTACAGAACCATGGTGTAAAACCAAAGTGTTCCAAATTACGGTAATTCTCAGTTCATCCATCAGACGTCTTGAATGGACATCCTTCCCTCCATGTTCCTTTTATACTCTGATTCCAAGAAGAAATTTCTTCAATTAAGTACATGGGCTCCCTATACCATGCTGCAGTTTCTTAGGACAAGGGAACTAGATTCTTTGATGGAAGGCCTGGGATAGCCAGAGCAGAAACAAAACTCTACTTATCTCACTGATTTCTAGCTAGTGCGTAGGTCGTTTTCTGTTTACAAGTGAGTGCCTCCTCCACAGTGTGCCTGGACACAGGCCCTCTCTAGGCACAGATCTGGTACTGGATGGATCCCATCTGCTGTGTGTGCCTGCTTTGCTGTTAACAACCCACCAGAGCTCATATTAAAGGCA
The DNA here is from genome assembly GCF_023721935.1 of Panthera uncia. Lineage (NCBI taxonomy): Eukaryota > Metazoa > Chordata > Mammalia > Carnivora > Felidae > Panthera > Panthera uncia. The sequence goes on along the minus strand of NW_026057577.1, from coordinate 25,719,819 downwards.
ATCAGTGCTTCCATGCCACGGCTCCTGCATGCCCCAGCCCACAGGACTTACCGAGGTAAACAAAGTAGGGGGACAGGATGCTCCCCAGGCGGGACGCTGTAGAACTGACCCCCACACCCATGTTTCTGACCACTGTGGGATACAGCTCGGCTGTGTACACGTAGACCATGGAAAAGGCAGCAGTGACTCCAAACTTGCCCACCATCACCAGGACAGTGGCCAAGTAATACAAATCTGGAAAGGCAAAGGGAAGGAAGTAGAAGGCACCAACCCACTGTACGCTGCTATTAGGCATTTTGTATCTTTTTTCCCGAAGCAAACATATTTTCTCCTTTCTGGGATATGGGGGACAGTTTCTTTAATGACCTTCTGTGGGATAAGAAGCTGTAGCCAAGATAGCCCTCCAAGTTGCTTCCTGAGAGGAGGCTGGGACCCACAGCTGTGTGAGGACATGCCCTTCTCAGCCTATAGACCACCAAAGTGAGCCTCTCAATAGCCCAAGTAAACCTGCTCTAGTCCAGAAGTCACTAAAGACATGCCTGGCGAGGGGTCAGGTGGCACCCCAGAACCGCACACTGCAGGCACTGTGGAATCAATGAATGACCTGTGGATGAATGGGGGTTCCATTCTAACTCATTTCATGCTTTCCCTCACTCAGGCCTTGATAATTCATAGGACAGCAGATCCCCAGGAATAATCCTATCTATCCTGCTCGCTGTACCAATGAGGCACAGTGGCCTGTGGGTCACCCTGAGCTCTGGTGTGAGCTCTATGTATATATGCCATGCCTGTGCAGAACACTGCCAGGCTCAGGCGCCCACACACAACCACCAGAGGCCCCCATATTCATGTATCTGGATACCATGATGGAATATGAAGGTCCACACACTGTTCTGTGAATTCTGGAAAAAGGTTGCCTCCTTATCCCATCAGTAGGATACCAAGATGGTTTTAAAAATAAAATCCACTTGAGGCACCTGAGTGGCTCAGCTGGTGAAGCATCTGACTTCAGCTCAGGTCATGACCTCACGGTTTGTGAGTTCAAGCCCCACATCGGGCTCTGTGCTGACAGTGCTGAGTGCTGCTCTCTCTTTCTGTACCCCACTCATGTGCATGCACATGCTCTCTCCCTCTCTCTCTGTCTCTCTCAAAAAAAAAAAAAAATTGGGGCTCCTGGGTGGCTCAGTCAGTTGAGTATCCAACTCTTGGTTTTGGCTCAGGTCATGATCTTATGGTTTGTGAGTCTGAGCCCCACATCGGGCTCTGCACAGACAGCATGTAGCCTGCTTGGGATTCTCTCTCCCTCTCTTTCTTTCTTCCACTTCCCCACACATGCTCACTTTCTCTCTCTCAAATATAAATAAAATAAACATTAAAAAAAAATCCAGCTAGGGGCGCCTGGGTGGCTCAGTCGGTTAAGCGTCCGACTTCAGCTCAGGTCACAATCTCACGGTCCGCGAGTTTGAGCCCCGCGTTGGGCTCTGGGCTGATGGCTCAGAGCCTGGAGCCTTCTTCCAATTCTGTGTCTCCCTCTCTCTCTGCCCCTCCCCCATTCATGCTCTGTCTCTCTCTGTCTCAAAAATAAATAAACGTTAAAAAAAAAAAATCCAGCTAATGGCCTGTGAGACCCATGCGGTGCCTGGCCCGTTCCTTCTCCATCCCTTCACCTCTTACCAGCTCCCTCCTTCTCCTCAGACATGCCAGAGTTATTCCCTCCTCAGGGTCTCTGTCTCTGCTGTTTCTTCAGCCTGAAATGCTCTATGTGTAGACCCTCTCACAGTCTTCGCCATCATTCCATCTACATCCTTGCTCATTTGCAAATGCCTGTTCTTCAGGGACACTGTCCATGACTGCTCTATTTAAACTAGCTCTCCACTGTCCTTTATTGTTATTATCAAAGGTGACCCAGTCTGCACCATATTAACCATTTTATTTACTGGTCTGTTGTCTTCACAACTAGTGTGCGAACTCCAGGAGGGCCTGGGGTTCTGTCTGACTTGTTTAATTCTGCGTCTTTAGCCCCAAGCACAGCACCTGGTCCACAGAGGCACTCCGGAGCTACTTACTGAATAAATACATGACTAACATAGGCCCAGGTTCAAGAGTAATGGGGTTGGCTCTTTCTTCCCCCTTACTCTGCAGAGGACACATATGCACACCTTAACTTGGGAGAGTTAATGCTCACCACCAGCTCTCACCACTCCCCCAAAGCCCAAGCCATGATGAGTGTCTGGTCCCAGGAGACACTTTCTCTTGATTTTGTGATGGAGAATGCAGATATGCAAGTAAGCTGTTTCTGCGTGATTTCATTTTCTTCATTAATGGGGGGACACAGCCTGGTAGAGAATGAGTGAGTCAGCAAAAACTCCAGACCACAGATGCATGTGGCCCCTACCTGGAGGCACCAGCTGCACGAAGAGGAGGACGCTACCGCCCAGGAAGAGGGCGGTGGCCATGGAGTAGCGCCGGGGCAGGTGCTGTAGCAACAGCCAGGCCAGCACGTATGCCGGGACTTCAACCACTGCCGACAGGAAGCAGTTCACATAGACATCCCCATGCAAGTTAGGAGTGTCAAGGGATAGCCCAAAATAGCCCACTGAGATGGTCATCCTGGAAAAGAGTGCGGGAGAAAGCTGGAGAAACAGCATCCACGTGCCTCCCAACCTCAACAACTTTTAAAGTACAATTAGCGCAGGAAATTCAAAACTATCCTTGCCAGGAGGACAGCGGGTTTAACCCTGAGCCTTACTTCTTAGAACAAAAGATAATTTCCTCCTAACCCCATGTTAACCCTGGACCACACCAATTTCAGAGCATTCCAAATAGAAAGAGTCCCAGCAAAAAGGCTTACATAATTCAGGTAGATTTACTTTGTTGAGAAAAAACAAAAACAATAACCACCTCCAACGTGCTTCTCAGCTTTAAAAACCCTAAGCCAAAGTACTTACAAAAGCTACTTCCCTACCCTGTGACCCCCCCGCCCCTAAATCCAGCAAGAGCAGAAGGAGCGAGAGAATGAGAAAAGAGGCATGTGTCAAGTAAGGTGTGATAGGACTGGAGGGATAAGATAAAACAATCATTAGGTCAAACATTTGGAGAAAGACCTCCTAGCAGACCCGCCATCTGTGGCTCTCAGCCCAGAGGAGGATGGACAGAAGCGGCTGACCGCAGCCCCACTGTACTTGTGGACAAGGGGAGGAGCTCCCGATGGCAGGGCTACATCATCTCTCATCTACAAGCTTCCCAATGTCCCAGGCCTGGACCCTATCCCTGGTAGGCATTCTCTCTGCTGATGACCAGCACTCTGGCAAACCAGACCTTTAGGCATTAGGATGTTTTGACTCATCTGCATGTTGAAACCACAGCTGGGACAATCAGGAAAAAGGAAGTGTCCAGGAGTCCCTGGGAAATCCAGAGGTGGAAGAGCACCTGGGTGAACCACAGAATAGGTGACTCATCACAGGCTGGCAAGTCTGTGGTGCAGGATGAATGCTGGTCCTGTCTGAGGCCAACACAAGTGTGGTGCACTGCCCTGAGGGGTCCTGGGCAATTCCTTGGAAGTGAGTGACTCACAGTATCCCCCAGGGAGCAAAATAGCTGGCTGCCTCAAAACTGACAGCTCCAGTAACAAAGGATACTGAGATGAAGCCTGCTATTGTCACCCAGCAAGCTCAGGTATTCTACAATCCCAAGGGTCTGGCCACTGAGCCAATGCTACCAAGGCACTAGGCTGTGCCCCCTGCTCTGGTAACTCACAAATGCCCTCCTGACATGCTTGGTGAAATGCCTCATTAAAAGGAGCCTGAGGACATCTCGGCTATGGGCCCTGCCTTCAGGACAATCTGTGAACATCCCAAAGGGAGGATGTTCTGCTTCCACATTCCCAGACAGTACTTAGCAGTCTCTGTAATGGGAAGGACATAACGTTTTCACTTAGCTCCTTTTTAAAGGCCTCCCCTGTCCTCGTCAGTCACTGTCTGAGGTGCAGGGGGGACAGAAACAAACTAGGGCCCACAGTGATCAAGGATCTGCCTCAGGACCTGGAGGGTTTCCCCAAAGACCCCACAGCTTCCCAAAAAGCCCCCACAACAGATTTCATTCTCCTTTTCTGAGATTCCATCAAGCTAAAAATTGCGACATGCCCACTTCTTTCACTGCAAGGCAGATCCCTTACGCTTTCTGATGACACAGGCTTTCAATTTGGTCTGAGACACATTTGCAAATGAGAGGCCTGACAGCCACTGCCAGAAGCTTTGTCAGGAAGCCTCAGGTAGGTCTCACTTACGCACCACAGAATTATGGACATGACAGTGACCATTCGGATATTCCGGGTTCGAAGCAGATCCAGAATGCTGTGGGACTGTTGTTTCTTGGAACTCAGGTCTTGTAGCTGCAGGAATGATATGACAAGGGTATGGGATGGAGAGGCTGGAGACTCAGAGATTCAATAACACACCTGAACCCTACCATCTTAGCTTTCTGCATCTCCAAGTTGGTGAGTGTTTTATGTTTCTTTCTTGAAAAGAAAAAGTGTGCTGAGTGTATCTTACGCTGCTGCAGAAGGCATCCCCAGGCCTTGTCGATGACACATCAGTGAGCAAGAATAAGGAAAAGCAGGTGACCCGTCCCTCAGGGGATGCAGCCAAGGCAGAGGCCCAGGCTGACAGCTCCTTCTCTGCCCCACCCCCAGCCACCATCGGTGGCCACATTCCAGGGAGGCCTCCCGAGCATTCCTTCCTGAGGCTGGCTCCCTGCCCTCTGGGTCAGAGAGAGAAACTGGCTGTGCACTTTATTGATTTGATATTTTTAAAGAATTAATGTTTTGAGTCCTCATACCATGTAGTTATTGGGTTACTTCCAAGGAAAAAAATTTCAGATAGAAAAACAGGAAAATTGACCTCAGCTTCACCCAGAGTAACTTCCTATGAAATTTGGCACAGCCAGGGACATTAATAAACCACACGTCTAAACACACTGATGTTGCTTTCTTAAGCAAACCCAGCTTTGGAGTTTGTTTTTCTCAAGTTAGCAGTTCAACCAAAGGTCAAATTTTGACTTTAATGGAGCCCCTGAAATAGCCTCGTTTCCTCAAAGATGTCAGTGGGGCTTATGGGTTCACCCAGACTGACCCCTCACTGAAAAGCCACCAAAGCTACCACACTTAAAAGCCCTCCCTGCCATCTACTCCCGCCCTGCCATCTGTGTGTCAGAGGTCCTTCCAGTACGTGCTGGGTGGGAGCTGTTGCTGGGCCAGCACTTAACTGAGGCCGGCAGGGCTGTTGGTGGCCAGCAGCTTCTCTGATGCCTGTAATAACTGGTCTCCCTTTCCTAAGCCCTGATCTGCACCTGAGTCCTGAGTGTTTCTCACGTTCCTTCTGCACACACTTCAGCATGACTGCTAGTGGCTGTTCTCACAGCCTTGTCTTCCCATCAGATCAGAGACACATTCCAGGACCCCATCAGCCAGCAATTACAACTTCTAACCTCTTGTGGTAGTCATGAGACTAAGGAAAACTGCCTGCTGTAGATGGTGGAAGGAGAGGGAACAGGAGGGAGAATCAAGACCCAGGAATAAGGTAGAGCCAGGAAATTACCCATGGCACATGAGAATAGGGTTTGCAGAGAAGGGTGGCATAGGTGGAAGAGGCGGATATCAAAAATGAGCTGGCTCCAAGATGATATGCAACACGAATGACTGGTGGGTGGAAGGACACTGGACATTTCTAACTCCAAACCTACTTTTGCTCCATATTTTATGTACTATTTTTTTTAAGATGAGAAACTACCTAAGACATGAGAAACAATAATTTCCCATGATGCCAACTTCATGCAAGTCCTATTACTCAGAGTGTTTATTATTCAAATTAATGGTTTAACCATATGATTGCCTAGAAGAGAATTACATAAGTATGACAACCAAAGGTGAAGGTGAAGAGATTTGGACAACTGGTACCTTCTCCTCAACATGTGAATTTGAACAGGACCTGCTGCAGGGCAGCTGGGGCTTGGGCAGAGAGAGGGCTGGGCTCCTGCGTGGTGCTGGCCTAAAATCATGGTCACGGACACCCTCTGCCCAGCTCCCTCATGGCACTTACCTCACTTGAGTCAAAGATAGTTGAGGGTGCAACAATTCCATTGATTTTGGCAGCCCTGCGGATGATGACCTCTGCCTCTTCAAATCGTCCCTGAGAGATGAGCCATCGGGGGGACTCTGGGATGAACCTGGAAGTATAAGCAATAATCTCACTGGGACAGTCCTGCCCAACAGACCAGGTGCAGCATAAGTGGAAGTGGGAAATGGGGTTTTAGAGTCTACATTTGGGGAATGTCTGGTGTTTCCAAGTGAGAAGCAAAGAGATGGTTGACACTATACCCACTAATGACCTGAAGTGTGAGCTTTTGAGTACCCTCAAGAGTGCACAAAATTTGGAGGGTCCTGCGCACCGGGACGAGATTGCTTCTTAGGCTGGCCACCTCCATTTCTAAAGAATGGTGGTGCCACCTGCTGGACACTGAGGAGAAAGGCATAAGATAAGTTCCTGAAGCCTGGCTTCTGTCCTGGGCCTGGCCCAGCCCAGACTCTTGCCCTGCTGTACTTTCCTACTTGTCCCCAGCATCCACAGAAGCTTCTGCACTGGCCTCTTAGCCTGTAGTTTTTCCTCACTTCCCACCCCTGCTGCATCCAAATGACTTGTCAGATCCCCTGCCTATGTTTATCAAAGCACCTGGGACTTTAAGATTTTATGGATCTTATTTTCTACCTCACCAAATGGACTCTGCCCTTTGGTCATGACCAGGAAGGACTCATGCTCTGCTCTGTGTCCTCTCCCACTATGCTCTGTAATGCTCTCTGCTCTAAGAGGAGCAGTGATCTCACCAACCCCACCTGCAAGGGGCAATTCCTGCCTCAGCCGCTCTGCTGTGTTCCCACTCTTGGTATGGACAGCCTCCTCTTTGCCTGTCCAAGTCCTCTATCTTGGAAGCCCATATGGAGCCTGGCTTCCTCCGTGTAAGCCAGGGGACTCTCACTTCCAGTGCTCTCCCTCTTCTCCCAGTGCCTGTGGTGTGAGGTCTTGGCAACACACAGCTGGAACCAGGGCCTAGGCAGTCTTGTCAGTCTGATAACTTCCTGAAGGTCATACTAGACCCCATCGTCTCCCGGCTACAACTTCTTCCTCTCCTTACGCTTCAATAAACCCAGCACAGGACTGAGAACAAGTCTGTTGATGTCTGGGGATTTTGTTTTGTTTCCTTTTTGGCTTTTCCGGTAGGGAAAAAACATTCTGAAACAACTTACAACTAATTTACACTCCCTGTCTCTGGGAGCCCAAATAGGGATTTGTGGCTTGCTGCTGCCCCCTAGTGAAGGCCAGGTGGAAGACATCCTGCCGATGGGCACCCCTGGGCACAGGCGACACTCACCACCAGAGCGCGGCACACAGCACCCCCGGCACCGTCAGCGCCAGCAGCAGCATCCGCCAGTCTCTGATGAAGTAAGCAAACAGTGGCAGCAGCATGTAGCCAAACGCATAAAATATGCACACTCCTAATGTGGAGAATATAATACGAACCGACTTGCCAAGGATTTCTGTTCCTGTTCAAAACAAGGGAGGAGTCATGTTAGCACTTTAATTTAGGTAATTTCCTTTTTGATTTTTTCTTACGTAATTTTCAACAGAAATGGAAGCAGCCACGCCCTAGGAAACGGTGGGATTCTGAACCCCGTGCAGTCTGAGCGCCCACTGGGGGTGCCCCACGCTGGCCTCTTAGGCTCCTCAAGGACAGTTCTACCTTGAAAATTTTATCACTTCCCCAAGCTGTAAACTAAAGATGCCACGTTAGGCCTCAAAATGTAATCCTCATGTGAGGAAGAATTTATTAAAGGGGAAGTCACTATGAAGGATGCACATGGGGGCTTAAAGGAAATATTTTTAAGAAAAGATTATTCTATTAGACGTGAAGAGAAAGAAATAATCCTTTCAGTATACAACCCAAGGAACCCAAAGGCCAATAAGCTAGAGTTGGATTCCTCCAAGCAGTGAGAGTGGGACTTTCAGTGAGAACAGGCCAAAGTACTGCAGTGTGTTCTTGGAATTAAAACCCTAAACATCACGAGACTAAAGTCCATTCATATCAATTCATTCTTTACGGTCAGTTTCCCTGGACACAATGCTTTACAGAAGAGGCAGTTTTCTTCCTTGGCAAGCCTACCATTCATGGCCCTTGCTCCTCACATCATGTCTCCATCTTTCCTTAGCAACCTTAGCTCTGGGAAGGCTCTTTTTTTTTTTAACAGATGATCTTGGGTGAATTATAGTAAAGTGGCTATTGAATACTAATGGGGCCAAGGGCCACATCTCAGAGACCAGAAAAGAACTGGAATTCAGCCTTCAGGCTACCGTGCTCCTAGTGACTCAAGGCTGGGCACTCAGAGGACTCAATTTCACTGCCTACAAAACTAGGTTCAAGCAGTGCTGGTTGGTGTTGCTACAGACCATTTCCCCTTGGGGGACATCATAGCTATCTCCAGAGAGTGGGTGGTGGGATGATGGTGAAACACAGGATCAAGTACTCAACTCCAACTTGATGGCCATACCCAGGACAAATGCTGCCACATAGTTGGAGATCTGGCCCATGCCCACAAGGACAAACAGTACAGCAAACATCTCAAAGTTCTTCGAGAAGATCTGTAGGAAGCTGAAGCCTGTCTGCATGCCCATGGTCACAAACAGCACGTTCTTCCGACCAAACCTGGGAAGACAGTGACAGAGATCCAGCTGGGAGGAGGTGGCAGAAATGGGCTCCACCAAGATGGGCTTCCCCCAGAGCTCTCCAGGGAGGGGCTGTGGACAGTGCTGCCAGGGTGCAGTACAAGGACAGTCCTGGTCTCCAGTCCCTGTGCTGTTACTTGCCCTCCCCACTCCCCAGGACCAATGTTCAGCCCAGGAACAAGGACTGCCCCCAAGGTAGTCCCAGAAATATGATAATGATTGCAAGGGGTTGAAATGTATTCATTATGCTTACACCCATACATTCAGAATGTAGCTTTTTACAAGAGAACTGGTTTACTTTGGAGGATGATGGAGAAACAAGTCATTTTAAATGAAGACTGGTAAATAAAGAAAAAGAAACAGTTGTCACATATCCAAAGAATGTCAATAGGAACCAATAATAGGTGAGGGGAAATATCATTTTATGAAAGTATTCCAACTATTAAATGAAAGAGAAGTGATAAAATTAGAATATCACCATATTACAATCTTTAATAAATGGACAGATTTGGGAATTATGTTTCAGTGACTGCTAATGGTCTTTTTATGAAAAGATAACTGAATACTGCATGCATGATTTCTAGTCTCACTAAAGGGTACGAACCTGAATCTGATCAAGTCTCTATATCCAACTATCAATATGCAAGAGACACAGAGAAAAGAGGAATATGCTGAAGTGCACCCTGAGTATGCAATCAGCAAAATCCAGACGAGAAAATTCTACAGAGGAACAATCCAGAGTGCAAGAGATAAAATATACGGTAAAGAAAAGGATGGAGGCAGAATCCCTTAATCAAAGTAGACTAAAAGACATATCAAAAACTTTTTAAGTGGCCAAGACTAGACTTGTGTTTAAAGATGCACATCGGAAGGATAAAACTACCAAAAACCCACAAGGAAGTAATTAGTATAAAAGTCAGGCTGAGGGACACGTGGGTGGCTCAGTCAGTTAAGCATCTGACTCCGGCTCAGGTCATGATCTCACGGTTTGTGAGTTTGAGCCCTGCATTGGGCTCTGTGCTGACAGCTCAGAACCTGGAGCCTGCTTCAGGTTCTGTGTCTCCCTCTCTCTCTGCTTCTCCCCCACTCATGCTCTGTCTCTCAAAAATAAATAAATGTTAAAAAAATTTTTTAAGTCAGCCTGGTGGTTACCTATGGTGGAGAGAGGCTGTTGTACTTGAGACAGGACATGTGCACGGGGGCTCCTGGGTGGCCAGCAAGGTTCTATTTCTTGACTCGGTGGTAGTTACAAGGTTATTTCCCTGGAATAAGTCATCAATCCACCACACACTTGTTCTGTGTGGTTTTCTCTATGTTCATTTAAAAAAAAATTTTTAACTGTTGGTTTTTTGGGGGGTTTGTTCTGTTTTAAAGATAGTATCACAGTCAGAGAGGAACAAGTCAACGTATTTCAACCAACCTAGCAGGTTCAGCTGGAGTCTGGCCAGGGCTGGCTGATACCCATTTTCATTCAATGAATGTTTACTTGAACCTCAATTATATACTAGGCACTAGGGATACTTCTGGATTATAAAAAAAAAAAAAAAATGTTTCTACCCTCAAGGGACTTACAGTCTACAGTTGGTGGGACAGACAGTAATCACATTCTAATCAAACAACCACACTACTGAAAGTACAATTACACATGGACACAAGCGCACTGAATGATCACCACTCAGGTTCACAAGGGATACAACAAAAGAAACTATTCTGGCCTGGGACTAGGGGTTGGGGACGTGGGCATTCAGGGAAGGGATCCCCGATGATGGGGAGCTGATGAGGCCCGAAAAAGAAGTTATTACTGACAAAGGGAAGTAGGCAAAAGGGACCAAGCATTCACAGTATAGTGGAGGAGACCAACATTAATCAGATAACACCTCTTATTTACCAATTTCCGATCAGTGCAATGGAGAAAAGGCACAAGGAAGCATGAGTTGGCCTTCATGGTTGAGGAAGGTCGGGGTGATTGGGGAACACAGAGAAGAGCATACACAAGTGCAGCTGGAGGAGACAGGAGGACATACACAGCCAGCAGCCAGCCTGAGTGGCGTCAGCTGTTCAACAGAAGGCTGCCGGGGTCGGTGTGTGTGTGGGGGAACCAAACCGCACAAGGCCTTGGTGCCATGTTAAAGAGTTTGGTGCTTGTCTCCAATGAAACAGGTTTAATGTTTGTTTTTGGTGCTAATGGCATCCAGTAGGTAGAGGCCAGAGATGTTCTAAACATCCTAAAATGCCCAGGATAGTCTCCCACAACACAGAATTTTCTGGCTCAAAATATCAATAGTGCCAAGGTTGAGAAACTCTGGTCTAGAAGGAGACCATCTCCCCCTGCATTGTTCCATAACAAGAGTACCCTACACACAAACCTAGGGACGGCCCCTTCCTATAAGGAGACAGGGATAACCTTTACCCATGCTTTCCCTTCCCATGGGTTCCCTGGGATGGTAGGGAAGAGAAAGACCCAGGGAATCCTTACATAGCACCAGTTTTTGGCAGTCCAGGGCTGGGACCAGAAATGCTTACTCTTAAAGTCTGTCAACAAAATGTCAACCACACATATGTTAGAAAACCAGGAAATATCTGACTACTTCTTTCTAGGGCTATGCCCTCTTGTAATTCACACACAAGAAGGTAACTCGGTATCTTCAGGTAAAATGCTGTGACAACCCAGGATTATTTTAACTGCTCTTGAATTTCAGGCTTATTAACGTTCTAGAAAGGAGACTAAATCTTTGCCCTATACAAAAAGTTACTGTTGATACCCTAGACAAGTTGAGGGCATGAATCTACTGCTCTGAGGTCATTTCTTTGGCATGAGGTCATTTTTTTGAGCCAGCTTACTTAGAAGTAATGAGATCAGAAACCGTCCATCCCGCCGAGCCTGGTGCCTCCCATAGGGGTGCAGACAAACTTGAGAGGTGATGCTAGGAGCTGAAGGCAGGGCTGCACCTACAACAGCTACACTTTTAGCCGCTTCATTTACTTGACATAGATGACCCTACTTAAAAGAAGTCTGCTCACGTTTTTTACGTTTTTAAAATACTGCACTTGCCCTTTAGAAGGCTAAGGTAGTCCTCAATGTACTCATTAATTTTCCTTCTACTGTTTGCTTGGGATCACATCTGTGGAACTTGAACACTTTCCTCAGGCATTCATGGTGTTCCTGGTAATCAGGTTCTCAGGCTAGCCCACAAAGATCTACTTAACCCATGACATAGTTGACCCAGAAAAATGCACTGAGTTTCAACTTTGAACTTGGGGTACTTCCTTCTTGATTTTTACATCAAGGAAATTCCTCTGAGTCTTAGCTGCCACTCAACCCCGTGAGAGGAGATTTCCCACCGACCAGCCCATTTGGAAGGTCTCAAAGAGCAGTCCTGGGCAGCCCCTGTTCTCACTCTACACCCTTCCCAGGCAATCTCCTCCACACTCGGGGGCTTTGCCAAGGGTTCTACGGAGCTGACGATTCCCAAATGTGTTTCTCCAGCTCAAACCTCTCATGGAGCACCATAGCTGTACATCCAACTGCAGGCTCATTTCATCCACTCAGGCCTCTCCCAGTCACACCAGATTCAGAACACTCAAACTGAGCTCCACTCTTCTCCTACAGACATGGTCCTCTTCCAGAGTCCTTTGTCTCAGAGAAGGGCTCTGTTGTACAGGCCCCAAATCTTCCTTCCTCTCCTGCATCCAACACACAGCCAAGGGCTGTTGGTTGGACCTCCTACCTCTCTTCTCCATTTCTACCACTGTCAGCCTGGTCCAAGCCATCATTTCCCACATAAATACTGTGACAGCCTCTTATGTGGTCTCTCCACAACCCCTCTTTCTCCCTTTCAGTCCTTTCTCTGCAAAATTATCAGATAATCGTTAAAAAAAAATACAAATCTGATTATACCACACTCCTGTTTTTACAAAACTCTCAGCTCCCCACTACTCTGTGACTAAAGCCCAAATTCCTGTCCATCAGCTAAGCTTGGCCTGCTCTTCTGCTTGGGCCTCCATGTGTCATGCTTCCTCTTCATACCACACTCCACACATCCACCACAGAGGACTTTTTTCCAGGTTCTAAAGTGTGCCGTCTCTTCTGGAGTCTAGGCTTAAGTACAGCTCTCTTTGCCCAGAATGCTCCTTCCTCTCTGCACCCCTTTATCGCTGGCCAGTTTCTACTCATCTTTCAACTCCCAGCACATTGTCATCTCGTCGGGGTAGTTTCTCCTGGCCTCCTCTGTCAGACTCTCTTAGCTTCCTGTACTACTTCTCTGTATCACTTACACCACAAAGGACAAGTACATGCCTCAATTGTTTAGTACATTCTGCCTTGATAGAAGGAAAATTCTGGAAGAGCAGCGCCCGAGAACAGTAGTCCACACAAAACAGAGCATCAAGGCTCTTTGGGCCCAGATCCTAGCTCTGCCACTTGCTGGCTTTGTGACTGTACAAGTGATTTAACTCCTGTGGGTTTAATTTTCCCTGTCTGTAAAAATAAGAGTAAGAATACTTCCTACTTCATAGGGTTATGATGAGATTATTTGTTCTTTCTTTTAAATTTGTACAGTGCTTATGAGAGTGTCTAATACATCTTAGGTGCCATGTATTTGTTAGATAAATATAAGTAATCAACTGATGCTTGCTGCTAGATTAAAGATCTAGGGAAGCAAGGTCTTTCCTCCAAAAGAGCAAGTGTCTCAGGCTCGTCTAGAATTGTCAATCAGTGGTCATGGCCCACCTGACTCTTTAATGCTCACTGGTGACTGCGGGAATTTGATCCTTTTCTAATTTTTTTTAACTTTATTTATTTATTTTTGAGACAGAGACAAAGAGCATGAGAGAGAGAAGGGCAGAGAGAAAGAGAGAGACAGAGAAGGAGGGAATCCCAAGCAGGCTCTGCACTGTCAGCACGGAACCGGATGTGGGGCTCAAACTCACAAACCGTGAGATCATGACCTGAGATGAAACCAAGGGTTGGACACTCAACCAACTAAGCCACCCAGGCACTCCGACCCTTTTCTAATGGCTAGATGACACTTGGGAAACACAAATCTAGTGAGAAATGCATTTATTTCTCATGAAGAAAGAATTCTCAGGTAAAAACAATAATCTAAACATGCCAGAACATCACCCTGAGTTTGTGCTATGGGACAATATGACTTTGTTCTTTAAAAAAATTTTTTTTAAATTTATTTTTGAGACAGAAAGAGACAGAGCATGAGCAGGGGAGGGGCAGAGAGAGAGGGAGGCATAGAATTCAAAGCAGGCTCCAGGCTAGGAGCTGTCTGCACAGAGCCCAACGTGGGGCTCGAACACACAAAACATGAGATCATGACCTAAGCCGAAGTGGGACACTTAACTGACTGAGCCACCCAGACACCCCTGACTTTGTTCTTAAGGTAGGATGACATTCTCATCCTGAACTTCTCTGTTAAACCCCAACCAGCTAGGAGAATGCTGGGACTCCACTGGGTGATCCAGTACAGCCAAGGACCTTGGTGAAGGCTATTCTCACCGTGGGCTTCTCCAACAGACCTTGGAGCCCTAGGGTAAAAAGACAGGGTATAATGGATCCCTCTGAGGACTTCATGGAAACTATGGACCTTCCTCCAGAAAAAAATGCTCATATATAATCTCTAAAATTTTGCATATAATTTCAAGAGTAGGTGAACTCCCTAAGCCATGAATGGAACTTGAGTTAAAAACCTTGGAATTACACAAATAAGCTGCTTACGGGCCAAAATAGCACATTTTCTGCTTGTTGTGAAGTAGGTAACATAACCAAAAGTCTCTTAGCTAAGAGGCACCATCCCCATGAACCCAAGAGTTCTGCCTGTTATGCCACTACCAGCTAGTGAGATCTCTCACCATGCAGAGAGAATGATGGTTTGGAAAATACAGAGGTGGTCATTCATTGTAGGCCTTAAGATGTACAAAAAATTCATCTGCATGTGTGTGGTGTCTACCTCTCCAAAGCTCAGGGACACGAAAGAGTCACCTAGGGAAAGCCAACTAGGCTGGTACAAGAAGTGAATTATGGCATAATTCTGGTTCAGTGGGATCATGGATATAATTCACTCAGATTGTTCTGCTAAGCAAGAATTAGAGTGGAGGTTGTTGGGTCTCTTTACCTGGTATGGAGTATATACTATAGACACAGCTTCCTCTTCTTTTAAAACACAAGGCCCTGGGCTGAGAGACTATCATTTGAAGTCAAACGCCAGGTACGTACATGCTCCTTGTTCGGTCCAATGGTCCCCTGCAGCTGCAGGAGACAGACACCCACCTTACCTGTCTGAGAGCTGCCCCGAAACGAAGGAGCCCACCAGCACACCCACGAAAAACAAGGAGACCGTGAGTGGGGCCTTCCAGTCGTCCTCACACACCAGGTTCCACTGTAAGGGAGCAAAGGGACATATCACTCACTTCTTTTGTTAAATGTTTTAAATTTAAGATTTCTTGTTAAATTAAATGAGAATATCCTGCATCCCTGCAGGTTCTGTTTACATTACTGCACAGGTGCATGACCTCATTCAGGCAGGCAAAGGCTCATGTGGGCAGCGAAGCAGAGAGGAGGTTGCCCCTCACAGGGAGAGTGGGCCCCTCCCATCCTGTTTTTCATGGCTTTCAGCTCCATTGTTTTGCTACCAATTTGAGGAGGGGGGGACAGGTAGGGAGCAAATACTGTGGCCTTTCATGGTCACTTCTAAGAATCTGTGGATGGGGCAGGGTACTCTTTCTGTGGGGTTGAGGCCATTAGGATGAATGGCACAGGAATGGGTCTAGAGTGGGACTCTGGGGCTCTAAGAGTCAAGGCATCCAGCAAAGGACTGAGGCCAGACGGCCCGGAATGCATCATGTGGATCTGTTCTTGCAGCTGGACCCAGGTCCCCACTCTGGGCCAGTGAGCCCTGGGATCCTTAATGCTGTGCCAAAAACACTAGGCCAAATTACAGCCAAGAGCTCTGAGCTGGGAATCAAGAAACTGGGTTTAGCTTCTGCTCTACTGTTAAGTGGTTATCAATGTCAGGTAAGATTTTCCTCCCTCACTGTGCCTTAATTTCCCCATGTGTAAAACAGGGATCGAGGTACCGAACAGGCTGCTCCGCTTGAGTTTCCCAGCTCCCAGTGCATAGTTCCATCTATAGTTACCATGAAAAGAGATCTGCAGGCATGGGGAAGCAGCTGAACATTCAGATGGTGGGTTGCCCCAGCCTAACAAGGAGCCAAAAAAAAGAGAGGAAAGGACAAAACAAAAAGCTTAGTGGTTCCCAGAAAAATGTTTCCCAGAACAGAGAAAGATGGTGCTCAGTAATCACCAAGAAGGCTGCCCTCCAGGAATGCAGACCCTTGCCCGTCTGGTGCCAGGCTGCTGGCCTGCCCTCCATGGAGCCTGCTGGCTTCCCAGTAACAAATGCGGGGGGGCGATGTGCAGCTTCCAAGAAAGCATTTCTTCCAGGCCAGTGACGGGGAAAAACAAGTCTGCTTCCCTGCCCCACTGGGCATGTGTGCACATAGCCTCTGGGCACCTCAGAGGGGTGTGAGGCAGTCCATGAAGAACCCCCACAGCTAACAATAAGGGTTACTTGGCCACATAACTGGCTCTCCACTCTGGAATAAGCATGCACCTTGGATGGGCTGAGAATGGTGTGGTGATCCTCACTGCAAGGAAGAGGTAGCAATCTGAAACTCAAATCTAGAGAAGTTTAGGGGCGCCTGAGTGGCTCAGTTGGTTAAACATCTGACTTTGGCTCAGGTCATGATCTCAGGGTTTGTGAGTTTGAGCCCCCCTTCTCTCTCTCTCTCTCTCTCTCTCTGTCCCTCATGGGATTCTCTCTCTCTGCCACTCGCTTACTTGTGCGCTCTCTCTCTCTCTCTCTCTCTGTCACACACACACACACACACACACACACACACACACACACACACAAATCTAGAGGAAGTCCAGATTAGCAGGAGGCAAGGATAGAGGAGCACCAAGGTCCAAATACTCAGGCAGCCCTCCCACCCCCGCAGCCTCAGTGGTGCTAGCACCTAGATACCATCTCTCTTCTAGGAGGGTGAGTGCTCCCAGGACAGTCCTCATACAGACACAGCTGCTACGTCAGGATGGGAGTGACCAGGGAGTGAGAACTGGGGGACTTGGTAATGGGGCGCAAGCCTCTGGCTCTTAGGTGTCAGAGCTTCAGGGGCCAGATTATGACTACCGCAGCTCCTGACTATGATGGGCTCTATTCCCAGCCAGCACGCATTACTTTTGTAGCAATGGAGATGCAAAACTGAAGAGTCAGTAGCTGCTTCTCAACAGGATTCGCATGAGGGGTGGGGACTGATACAGCTGAGCTAGACTGGAAATCCACAGGGACTTCTATAGTGAGTTCTGGAGCAGTAGACCCCTCCCCCAACAATGTCAGGTCTCCTGATACAGGCTTATAGGGAATTCTGTGCTGACAAGGCCAGGTGTTACCTGAAACCAGGTCAGACTATCCCCTGCAGGAGACAAGGTGTCTGTCATGCTCATCTTGGGATAGATTCCCAGGGCATCTCTCCAGTACCTGCAGCCTCAACCCCACCACTTGGTCCAGGCTGTCCTTACTCTGGGCAAGTGTGTAACTCCTTGGAGTAATTGGGCCCTTTATCCACCACTGAAGATTCTTAACAATCCTCAGGACCTGGCTTTGGGCCCTCCAAAAGCAAACCCGGGTTGACACTTCCTTCCTACTGGCCACAGACAGCCTATGAGTAGGGTCAGGAAAGATAATAGGTCTCAAAAAATGAACACAAGGGCAGCCATGGACTAGATCCTACCCAGCCAACCCATTCAGCCAACCCAACCTGTCAGCCACCAGGATTGCAGTGGGCTCCAGGATTTGGCTTGCATCCTCTTTAGCAGAGGTGGGCTGAGAAGCCCTTAGAGTCCAGGCTACGTATCCAAGATTTGTGTTTGCAGAGCAATCTAGTGTTCCTATCCTGAGCTCGTGGCTCCCCAGCCGTGACTAAAGCAGCTACAGACTAGCTCATGGATGCTTCCTCTTGGTTCGTGGGATAGGCTGGTACTGGCTGATGATAGCAAGTCTCAGTGTTAGAACTAAATGTGTGTTTAAGATTCAGGTCATGAGTCTAGCATTGTGACCCCTCAGCTGGGTGAGCTGTGAAAACAGACAGCCTGAAAAAATCTAAGAGCCACTCTGGCAAGGGTCCAGACTTGCCATCCTTCCTGTTCAGAAATGTGCCTCTCTACTGGTGATGGTTTCATGGATCTCTCTCTCTCAAAGCTTTTCAAACTGTACACTTTACTTATGTGCCATTTATTTTCTGTTATTTACACCTCAACAAAGCTGTTAATGTTTTTTTGTTTTAATGTTTATTTATTTTTGACAGAGAGAGACAGGGCATGAGCGGGGGAGGGGCAGAGAGAGAGACACACACAGAATCCAAAGCAGGCTCCAGGCTCTGAGCTGTCAGCACAGAGCCAGACGCAGGGCTGGAACTCACAGCGAGATCATAACCGCGAGATCATGACCTGAGCCAAAGTTGGACGCTCAACCGACTGAGCCACCCAGGCGCCCCAAAGCTGTCAATGTTTTTAAGAAGAGAGAGAACTGTGTCTCTTGTATGCAGTATATAATTATAGCTGCTTCTCAGTTATGGGAAATAGAGATGTGATGTAGATCCCTGGGACTAAATGTTCTAACCTGTGAGTTGGCTGGAAGGGAAAAAAGACAGGGTCTGTGCCCATAGGGCAGAAATTCTTCCTGTGATGTACCTGGCCTGACCGCATCAGTGGTCAGACACGCTACGCTGGTAAGCACCACCTGTTACTGAATGCCATGTGTTCCTACACACATTTCATCCTGCCTCCTGCTGCAGTTAATGGCAGATCCTTGCCCCAAGGCTGTCTGGGCAAGGAGACAAAGAATTTGCTGCCATATCCTCTATATAACACCTGGCAGTGCTCTACAGAGGAGAGGCTATTTGGTACATAGTTGAGTGAGGGAATAGATAAATAAAAGGGCTGTTAACTTGCAACACCACAGTATCTTTTGGGCTTGGACCTTAGGCTTGGCTGCTCAAGGCCCAGATGAACCCTGAGCTTCAATGTCTAGAATTTTTTTTTTCTTTCTTTTTTTTTCTATTTAACCCCCTCTCTGTGTCAGCTCTAAGAACTTTAACCCAGGGTGTCGGTTCTTAGCTAGCTAGAGCAGGGCTCAATCTGACCACTCATGTCTAGATGGTTCTACTAAGACTGTGTGTACAGGGGCCTCAGGGACCCAACAAGTAACTTCTCTGGTTGCCATGAGCTCCAAAGGCAGGGCTGAGGGTCTGCTCACTCACTCTCCCTTGAGTGAGACATGTCAGCAAAGACCTAACAGTGAGGCACAAGCTCCGGGTCTTTCCACACTGAGTCAGCCCAGCCCTGCCTCCCCGGTTGATGTGGTTTTTCCTTCAGGCAGGCTTGTAGATAGCAGTGAGGGCTGTCCTATCTTCCAAGACTCAGTACCTGAGATAAGACTGACAGAAAAGCCAGTCCAGAGGAAGAGACTTTCCAGGACAATAAGGAGTGAGTCAGAGTATTGCCATGGGCTGGGGCAGGAGGCTTCAGAGAAGCAGAGAATGGCCAGAAGCAAGGAAACACACATGACTGCCAGGTCTTAGCTGAAGACACCCTAACTGATGGGTGCCAGAAGAGCTAGAAGTTTCTCAAAGAATCTTTCTGGCTGCTAGCTGGGCTAGAGAAATACCAAAAAGCAGGTGGGCCAGGCAGCCTGAGAAATCACCCAGGTTTCAGAAGAGGGGTAGTCCTGAATCAAGAAGCACTCAGATATTGGAGCAACGCTGCAAGGTGGGGTGGCTGATTCTCTAGTACTCCAGGAATGACTGAGGGGCAGGGAAGAGGCCAGTCTAGAAGCACAGGGACCACCAAACTATTCCCGAAACATTCCCTTTCATCGCATTCCTTTTCACCTCCTTTCCGCCAATCCCAACACCTTGTCGCAGATCCATTTAGGGGCAAGACACAGTTTGTGGGCTGGGAGGTTACATTTTCTTTAAAATATTTTGGTCAATGCTTTCTGACCACCTCCAAGTTTCCCTTCTATGAATTAAACTGTCCTTTCCTTCTTTAGCTCTCAAACTTTAGACAACATTTCTTAAGTTGTTCATTAATCCATTCACCAAAAATTTCCTCCAGTACCCTGTCTATATCCAGCCTCATGTCAGGGAGATGCAAAGAGGTAAATCTACCACAACGTTTAGTACTACATGTACATACTTGATAACTTCAACAAGGAAAAACAATTAAACAGGAGACCTACAGTTTTCATCTTCTGTTGAAAAACAAATAGGAATTCAATACCAATGTACTTATAAACACCTCTATGTATGATTTGGGGCTGAGGGCAGGCTTGAAACTTTATCAGACATGGAACTGTCTGCAGTGATCAGCAGGCCAGGTCCAGGTTGGAAGACAATGGGTCTTAGAAAAATGGAGCCATCAGAATGTTAATGCAATAGCTTCCAGGGGTGACTATTCACCTAAGAGGAACAAACAGCCTTGGACTTAAGAGTCAGACATTCCAGAATCCCAAAACAAAGGGCTAAGTAATGTATTAACCTTGTCTCCTTGCAAAGGCTGAAAATGTGTATGTAGGTAAAAGAGCACGCAGCTCTTATGAAACTGCCAAGACAGCTAAATAAATAGGCTAAATACAAAAAAGGAAAAGCCTGACATTGGCAGCAATGTAGCTCAAGGACCCTTCCACTATAGTCGACCTTTGGGAGCTCATCAGTGCCACCACCAGTCTTAGCCCAAGACAGGATAGGGGCAGTGAAGCAAGAGCAAATGAGTAGGGTAAGCCAAGGGACTCTAGAAGTCAGGGTAAAATCCAAAGAGATGCCATGAGCTTCTCGTGAATTCACTGCTTCCCCTTTCATTGGGCAGCCAGAAGCAGAATTTGCAGGGACTCCTGTGTCATGAAGTATGGCTTCCCCTTGGTGGCCTCAGCAAGCAACCTGAGGGACAGCCTCTGCTTTCACAACTCACTGGCTTCCAGGGGTGTGACAGACTTGCTTATGACGCTAGGAGCGAGGACTTGTAATGACTAGGAGTTTTGATTCTCTGCCGACTCTTGGGTCACAAAGCACTGTCAGCTACCTCCATTCAGTGCCTCTCTTGTCAAGTATCAATACCTCAGGACAGTGGAATGATATCACTAGCTGAGAGATCCCAGTGGGGCTCAGATCACACTTCTATTACATATACATGGCAGTAAGGAAGCACAGATGCTGGGGACATCGAACATCCAAACATACAGAGCACAGGTGTGCACATCCATAGACACAAGAGGCTCAAGGCAGTGATCAGACTCCCTTGAAGGGTGACAGCCTCCAGAAGCAACATAAAAGGAGCCTCCAGAACCCCTGTGGGCTTACAGGAGGGTTTGATGCCATATCAGGACCTGTGCACACTCCCTTTTAGAACTCTCCCTGTGAACCCTGCCCTCCTTCCAGGTTGTTTCCAGCTGCTCCAGACTGGAGCTAAACACTCCAGATTCAGCGAGATGCCATTGCCAGGAAGCTTTCTCTCATCTGTGAATCCCTGATCCTGACACTTTGTGAACCTGGGCACCTAGGTGCCTATGGAGGACTCTTTTCACTGCTCTGCTAGTTCATTTCTGCTTGAGACCCCAGGGAGTCCAGTATCTGAATAAGATGCAAAGCACATCTACAAGCATCCGTTAACGTGATGCCATACATGTAGTACTAATGACTGCAGGGTCACTGGGGGAGACAAAGCTACCCAAAAAGGAAAATCCAAGGGGTTGGGGAATAAGAAGCACCCCCCCCATGCTTCCTATGAACTAAAGTTGTATGCTTTAAATCTGCCCAACGACATGGCCTTCGAATATTCTAAAGCATTCCAGGTGAACAAGTCAGCCTGAATGGATGTTCAGATGAATGGGTCCTATAATTCTGGTAACTAAACATAAGCAAAAGGTAAACAATCCCTGATAGGGTATGACTAGACAGACATTTTGGATGAGGGTGGATGAGGAAAGAGTAACTGGAGAAAGGAGCACCGTGACTATTTTATACACATGCTTCCCTTAGTTTTACAAGTTCTTAAGAAAGGAGTGTTTCTCTCTGAACAGATGCCAAGTGGCTAGAGAAAAAGCGGTGACAGCCCCTTGGCCCAAGCTCTGAATTTGCTCAACACCCCCATCTCCATCTAGAAAAAGTCTTTGATTATTCACGGTCTTAGAGTATCTATCAGGGACCACCGTGGCCTTCTTGGCACCCTCTCCAAGGTGGCCATTAACATAGGCGGCTAATAGGACACTCGTGCTGGAAGGGGCATGGTCTGGTTGGAAGTCACTTCTCAAAGCGTTGCCTGGAGGATGCCCACTTTGAGGTGGATAGTGTATTGGGAGAGAGAGAGTGACAGCATCCAGCGCACACCTTGTGGGGTGCAGTGCGAAGGTCCTCCCCACGTCCTCGGCCCCGGGGCTAGTACGCACCTCAGTCACGATGGTGGACAGGTAGATATCCTGGCTAAACTCCCAGCCATCCAGGCAGCTCTCCTGCTCCAGTTGCTCCAGATCTAAGTCGCGCCCCGGCTCCAGCCCCAGTGCCGAGAAGTTGGCGATCGCCGCGAGCCGGTAGCGCCGGCAGCTGTGAGGCACCTTACGACCGTCCTGCAGCCGCAGCGGGATACTGTGGTTGCGCCACGCGCTGCTCAGGTTCGCGGTGTCGGGCACCCGGCAGCGGTGCTCCGGGGTCGGCGTCAAGAACACGACTGACATTCCATTGAAGCCGTTGGGGATGATGCTGGCGCTGAGCAGGAAGAAGATGAGGCGCTGGAAGGGCCCCCACTTGCCCAGGAAGGCGGTCACCTCGTCGTAGTCCCGCATGCCGCCTTCGGCGGCCAGCGGCGCGCTGCCCGGGGTCGAAGGACGCGGGAGCGCGCGGCAGCGCGCGGGGGCGGGGGCCGGGGGTGGAGCGTGCGCGTGCGCGTGCGCGTGCGCGCCAGGCCCTCGTCGCGCGACCCAGAGAGGGAGGGGCGGTTTGTCGGCCCTCTGACTGAACGGGCTGTCGCGCTCCAGACGCCATAGCGGCCTGCCTGCAGAGACCTGCTTTACATAGAGCTCGAGGCTGGGGCGGGTTCTGGGCTTAGCGGCGCAGACGGAGAGGCGGGACTGGGTCTGTGCGTGACGGCGGGTGGGCGGGCCCCAGCCGCTGCGCGCATCTGTGGCTCTCACGGGGCGCAGATGTGGGGTCTAGCTGGTTGGCGCCGGACCTCTGCAGGAACAGTCTTGGTCTTGCAACCCAGGTAGCCGTGGTTCGGCTTAGGAAGGCAGTGAGACTCGGCGCCTCGGCGTCTGGCCCAGCGCGGAGCCAGGGGAGGGGATGGCTAGACCACCGGAGTGCGAGGGTCAAGTATAAAAATACCGTCCCTCCCCCCCCGCCAACTTTTTACTGACTTCTCTTGAGGGACTGTGACTGGCCCAGAGTCTCCCTGCCAGTTAACTGACCTTGACACCGCCCATCCTTGTAACAGTGGCAGGGATTGTTTTGAAAGTGGAACCGTTAACTACCCTAATGGAGAGGCTGGGAGCAATGACTTTTAATTCTAATCCAAATGCCCTTTCCATACTTTGGTCTGCGTCAAGCCCCTTTGTTGTCCTTTAACTTGTTAAATGTAAAAATTTAACTTCCAGAGTATTGACGACCCCAGTCTAGGATTAAATGTTCATTCAGATTAGGTATTTCTGCACAATTGGCTCAATAGCTGGTAAAAAAACAAAACAAAACTAGATGCTTCTAAAGTTTCACTGTCCAATAGATTACGTTTATAATTTAAGTTTTTCTAGTAGTCATATTAATAAAGTTACCAGTTTTAGCAAATAAAAATATAAGATACCCAGTGAAAATTTGAATTTCAGTTAAAAGAGAGATAATTTTATAGTGTTAAAATATAAGCAGGAACATATGAAATTCACATGTAACTGGGTGTCCCATATTTTATCTGGAAACACTACATATTAAGGAAAGTAAAAAGGAATGGATGAAGTTAGTTTTAATAATATGTTTAATAATATATTCAGTCCGAGATTTCCAACATTATCATTTCATCATGTAATCAACATAGAAATTAATGAGATATTTTATATTCTAATATAAAAAAATCATTGATCTTACTTTTCTTTTTCATACTAATATTAAGAATCCAGTGTGTATTTTACGGCACATTTCAATTTGGATTAACCACATTTTAAGTGCTCTGTAGCCACATGTAGCTTTAGTGGCTATCTTATTGGACAGCACTGTTATAAAGCCTTTAAAAATTAGGGCTGCTAAATTTAACATTGCAGTATATTCCTTTTTTTATAACAGTGGCTTGGTGATAGGGAACTAAATGTATATTGTTTAAATGTAATCTCTTGGATAAACACTCTTTAATAGTGATTATATTCTAAATTGAAAATAAAAATAGAGGACAAGCCAGCATGTTTTATGCAAGAAAATATAAACATTTTCCTAAAACATAAAAACATAGATTTTTAAAACTTGAGATAAAAGTGTTAACACAGATACTAGTCATTTTGTTTATACGTACAATATTCCTGCCTCCTGAAGATGTCTGGCTATGCCTTCAAAAGTGCACTTAATCCTTTCTAACATCTTATCTCAAGTAACAGTCCTTTTCTGGAACTAACTGAAAAGGAAAACCAAGCTTCTTGAAAATAAACTTTTTTTGTATCAATTCTCAAAATTGTTTCAATATTTCAAAATAAACTAAAGCTTCTCTGAGAAGAATGCTGACCTGCGCCCAGACCAAAAAAAGTGAAAAGGTCTTAAGAAATATCACTTGGACATCAGAAAACACTCCTGAAGGGTCTGAAAACAATTCAGTAGGTTACCAAAAAAGATTTTAAGAAAACAAATCTTTTACCAAAAAAGGCTTGTCTATGTGTACAAAGCAAAGAGCAACCTGTAGCAGCAGCTTCCAGTTCTAGGTGGGGCAGTGATTACTCTGAATGCTATTATTATTGAAACTGCATCTTTTAAAAGAGAGATTAAGAGGCACCTGGGTGACTCAGTCAGTTAAGCGTCCGTCAGGATATCACTGGTCACGTGTTTGAGCCCCACATCGGGGTCTGTGCTCACAGCTCAGAGCCTGGAGCCTGCTTCATACTGTGTGTTTCCCTCTCTCTGGGCCCCTCCGCCACTCATGCTCTGTTTCTCAGAATAAAAAAAAAATGTTAAAAAAAATACACAGATTATTAAATAACGGATTAAAATAAGGAAGAATAAACATCTATAACTCCTTGATTTATCTTCTATTCAACAAGATAGAATTTTGGAAACTTTATAATTACTTCCAGGTTAAGAGAATACAGTGCATTAGTTAAGAGCATAGTCTCTGGGTATAGCTATCAGCATTCAATTACTGACTCCTTCAAGTCCTAGCTTGTAAACGTGAGCAAGTTTATAAACTTTCCAAACCTCAATTTCCCAGATGGTAGTGGTGAGCTCAGTGCCTAGCTAGCACATGTTAAGTGTGAAATAAGTATTAGCTATAGTTATTTTTATTTTTGCTTATTGACTAAAGAAACACTTTTGGAACTACAAGTTCTCCATAGATTTGGAAATGTTTACATTAAGTGAGCTGAAGCAGGCAGCCCTTAACTTGCCTGAGGAAGGAGAAGCCTCCAAAGAAAGAACTCCTCCTTTGGGAAAAGAGAGGAGGTCCAGGTTTAGCCCAATGTTATAGCTTCATTATCGGAGTGAAGGATGATTCAGAGGGTCTGCCCAGGCAATGCTGTCAATTCCACAGATTGTGTACAGATTTTATAGAAAGTGAAATCTGGAATAGCTATTTTTTTGACAAGATCTCTGTGACATTCCATTTGCCTTCGCCTCAGAACATCAGAGTATGACTCAAGAGTGGAGGAATAGGGGTCTATCCCCCTCATCAGACAACATCCCAAGTAGCATTTCATCACCCATGCCTATCAACACTTTGGGTACAGTAGAACAGCTGCAGTTGAACTTGGCATAGCAGGACTTCATTTGTCAGTGGGAATGCAGTACTTTTGTGCCACTGGTGCCCTGGTGTCCACTGCAGACACACCTCAAAAATAATGACAGAATAGTCTATATTCATGGGCCCAACTGTGGTTAGAGGTTTGACTTTGAAGGAGTTTGGGGTTGCACAGATAGAAGAGGCAGAGAAATCACATTTGTGCTGGTATATGGTCCTGCCTTTTAAATCCCAATGTATTTTGTCCTGGACAGATAGATAACTAACCGTGAAGAGAATGAACTGTGAAACATTCTTAGGACTAGCAAAAATATGTAATGAAATACTGTGAACAAGTTTTTAAGGACTTAGATGTCTGGAATTTTACTTTGAACAAGTGTAATTTCCAATGTGAAAACCTACAATCTGGCTTCAAGAAATACGGGACAATTTTTAAATTCCAGGTAAATAATTACACATTGCTACACACTTCAGCAACAGTAGGAATGTAAAATCATTCCCCTCAGGGTATACCTGCATAAAATGAAATGTCAAATATGTTGCTTGACTTTTGAAGACTGGTTACCACATTCTAGAATAGATAGAAAAGATATTGGTGATAGCTAATGTTAGAAATATCAGTTCAGCCAAAAGGCTTTTATGTCTGTATGTGATATAGAAGGAAAATTGAGTCATTGATGTTACTTACTTCTTCCTTCAGTCAGCAAATAGGATGTAATGTGCCCAACAGTGTTCTGGGTTCTGGGAATCGAGGAAACAAACAAGGTATCTATTCTCACAGAGCTCACACTTTAGTGGGGGGATGGTGAAACTGATGATAAACTTGTGAAAACAAATATGAATTTCTAGTAGTGGTAAGTGCCAAGAAAAGATAGAAGAGAATGACAGTGTAAAGAGTGACAATCAGTGGGTGACTACCTTAGATTGAGTGGTAAATGAATATTTTTCTGAGAAGGTGATAGCTAAGCTGAGACGCAAGGCATCACAAGGAACCTATCACGTGAAGATCTGGGAAGAGAGTGTACCAAGCAGAAGCGCAGCAAATGCTAAGTCTGCAAGGAAAGGGCATGTGCTTGGGGGTGTTGGAACAACAGAGGGAAGACCAGCGTGACTGGAACATAGTGATCAAAGCTAGTAGTGATGGGACATAAGGTCAGAGACATTGGAGGGAGGCCAGTTTGTATGGACACCAGATCATCTAGCGCCCTGTAAACAGTGGCAAGGAGTTTGGATTTTATTATAGGTGCGATGAGGAACTATCAGAGTATTTTTAAGTAGAGAAAGAAAAACGGGTGGTTTCTACCATAAAAAGAGCACTCTGGTTGCTATACCAATTGACTGGAGAGGACAAGAAAGAAAAACAGGTCAACTGCTTAGGAAGCCAGTGTGGCACCACAGGTCAGAGCATATGATGGCCTGAAGTACAACAGTATCTGTGAAAGAGATGAACGGATAAATTCAGAATATATTTTGGAAGCAAAAGGTAACATGACTTACTATGGGATATGGGCAGGAGGGGAGGAAATTAAGGACGAATCCTGGAGTTTTGGACTAAGCAACTTGGTGCCAATTTTTAGAATGAGGAAATTGATGGGGTGGGTGGGGGTGTGGGAAATTACAAGTTTTACTTCCTTTTAATTTTTTAAAAAGTTTATCACGGTAAAATACACATGACATGAAATTATCATCTTGACCATTTTAAGAATACAGTTCAGTGGCATTAAGTACATTCACATTGTTGTACGACCATTCCTGCCATCCATCTCCAGAACTCTTTTGATGTTGCAAAACTGAAACTCTGTCCCCATTAAACACTAACTTCCCACTCTCTCCCTTCCCCCAGCCCTTAGCAACCATCCTTCTACTTTCTGGTTCTATAAGCTGGACCACTCTTGGTACCTCATATAACTGGAATCCTACAGTCCTGTGTGTCCTGGTGTGACTGGCTAATTTCATTAAGCACACTGTCCACAAGGTTCATCTGTGCTATAGCATATGTCAGAATTTTCTTTCTTTTCAAGGCTGAATAATATTCCACTGTATGTATAGACCACAGTTGGTTCTTTCATTTATCTGTCAATAGACACTTCGGTTGCTTCCATCTTTTGACTACTGTGAATAGTGTTGCTATAGGAACATGAGTATATAAATATCTCTTCAAGTCCATGCTTTCAGTTCTATTAAGTATATACTAAGAAATGAGATTGCTGGATTGCATGGCAATTCTATTTTTTTTTTTTTTGAGGAACTGCCATGCTGTTTTCTATAGGGAACTGCACCATTTTCCATTCCCATCAACAGCACACAAAGGTTCCAATTTTTACACATCCTCACCAACACTTGTTATTTTCTTTTTTTTTTTTTTTTTTTTTAATTTTTTTTTTCAATGTTTTTTATTTATTTTTGGGACAGAGAGAGACAGAGCATGAACGGGGGAGGGGCAGAGAGAAAGGGAGACACAGAATCGGAAACAGGCTCCAGGCTCCGAGCCATCAGCCCAGAGCCTGACGCGGGGCTCGAACTCACGGACCGCGAGATCGTGACCTGGCTGAAGTCGGACGCTTAACCGACTGCGCCACCCAGGCGCCCCAACACTTGTTATTTTCTATTTTTCTTTAATAGCAGCCATCCTAATGAATATGAGATGATGTCTTATTGTGGTTTGGATTGGTATTTGCTTAATGATTAGTGATGTTGGGCATTATGTTATGTGCTTACTGGCCATTTGTGTATTTTCTTTGAAGAAATGTCCATGAAGTCCTTTGCTCGTTTTTTTTTAATTGAGTTGTTTGTTGTTGTTGTTGTTGTTGAGTTGTAGGAGTTCTTTATATATTTTAGATATTAACTTCTTATCAGATAGGTGACTTCCAAATATTTTCTCCCCTTCCATGGTTGCCTTTTCACTCTGTTGATCATGTCCTTTTATGCACAAAAGTTTTAAATTTTGGTGTAATCCAATTTATCTTTTTTTTCGTTTGTTGCCTGTGCAAGAGGTATACTTCAAATATAAAAATAAACTTATATGTAAGTATATTAATATTTTAAACTTGTATTTCAGTATAAGTTTGGAGATAGTTGGATATGTGAATATGAAGTTCATAGGAGACCTCTCATAGGAGAGGTCAGAATGAGATATAAATCAGGGAGTTATCTGCATATGGATGGTATTTAAAGTCATAAGTCTGGAAGAAATTAACCAAGAGAAAAGATACATAGGAACATTTGGTCTCCTTATGAGATAAGATGGGATATGAGTCATATTGGAGTAAGATTCCATAGGAAGATATCAGGAGACTTTGTTAAATTTGGATAATATAAGTTATTGATGATCTTAATCTTCTGAGCTAGATGCCAAGTTAGGGTGGAAATTAGTCCTGATCAAGTATCCATCCTCTTTGCTGTTGCGATGTTACAATAATAATAATATCAATAGCCCGTGACATCATTTAGTCCTCACATCAGTTCTATGAGGTAGATATTCTCATTGTCCTCACTTTACAGCCAAAGGGAGGTTCAATAATTTATGCAGTTGCTCTGGTTAGTATGTGACAGGTCCCAATTAAAACTCTGGTGGGTCTGCCTCCTTGCCTACACTTTTAATTATTAATGCTACATCTCATTATGTTTAAAACTGAAATCTAACCTTTTGCCCATGCCAAGTGACCGCATTCAGTCTCCTCAGGTTTCATATAAACATGGTCACGTCCTTGGTGAATAGTCTAAGAGAGATGGGGCAGATTCTGACACCTTAGGCTGATCTGCACTCTAGCTCTAGATCTTAACACTGTGCCAGGTTCTCATACACCTTAAATAAAGAAAAAAAGTGGATGGACACGCATACTAGCACAACAGAAGTTGTCATGTTTTTTTCCCTTTCCTCTTCGATACTATGGTCCTTTGGCTCAGTCAGTCTCAGTTCTTCCACTGTCTTGTCATTCTGTTCACCTGAACTACAAACCCCAAATCCAACCAGGTGTGCATTTCACTCCTACCCTGGGATATTGGAGAAAAATCACACAACCATGTGAATTGGCATCTCTACACATTTCCATTTCCAATCACAGCTGGACCCTCAACCCATTTGTCACTCTCCCAGCCGACACGTTCCTCCAACCCATCGGTGATCTCCCCTCTCTTATATCTTTTTTTAAGTTTATTTATTTTGAGAAAGAGAAGAGAAGAGAGAGAAAGAGAGAAAGAGAGAGAGAGAACCAGCAGGGGAGGGGCAGAGAGAGGGAGACAGAGTCCAAAGCAGGGTCTGCACTGACAACAGAGAGCCCAATGTGGGGCTCAAACCCATAAGCCACAAGATCATGACCTGAGCCTAGGAGACTCAACCGCTCAACCTTCTGAGCCACCCAGGTGCCTGTCCCCTCTCCTGTATCTTCATTCAGCATCTTGGATTGAGAGTGAAGAGTAAAATGGTTTGAGTAAACAAAAGGCCCAGAGTTAGGTGACTGAATTGAGGGGATCATGAAGTATAAACTGGAAACAAAAGGAACCAAGGTCAGAACTAAAGAGTTGTGAGGAAAACAAAAGGTACTGGAATGAGGCGGAGTTACTGTGATTGTTGACAGGGACGAGGGTGTGTCCTTGGCAGTGAGGGACTGAAGTACAGGTAAAGGTCAAGTACCCTGAAGCTGAGGTAGGTGTACAATTACTCATGCTCCTGAGCACAAAAGTCATCAGTGTCTCAGACTGGGTTCCAGAGAGCTCACAGAATGTGGATAAGCAACTGGGCAGATTGTCGGTAACAACAACCATAAGGGTACAGCATTAACCTTGAAGGAGGTATTTCATGTACGTGAAGGAGAAGGGGTTCTAGTTTGGAACCGCCAGTGAACATCTAGGTAAATGCCGAGAATTCACCTGGCTCTGAATTTCACAGGAAGTGGGAAATAAATAGCCTCAGTGAGACAGGACCAGAAAGGAAGTGAGGTGCTCAGGGGGAAGCTAGGTCTCTGTCAGGGTGAGGATGTGGAGAAAGCACCCAGAGATATACTTCAAGGAGGACAGATGTTTGTCCAGAGTGGAACAGAATGGCAGGAAGGCAACAGAGGGAGCGTGAAATGGTGGGCTTTGCAGGGACAGGAGCACAGAGGGAAGTTAGAAGGAGAGTGTTTGACAAGGAAGGTAAAATTTGCAGCATTAGATAAAAGTCTCACGGTTCTCAAAATCAGGTTGAAGACTTCTGTGCCAAACTGAGACACTGATAGTTCACATCCTTATAATTTGTTTACAAGTCCTCATAACTTTTTATAAGCCATTTGGCGGTCTGTTAAATAGAACCCCAGTGATGAGGTAATTTGCTTCAGCAGAGCAAGTGTGGCTTGGTGAAACCAAATCAGGGTAGACGTAGGTGACAGCTGCTCAAGCAGAGAGGAGAGGTATAAAAATGCCCGGGTCTGGGGCACCTGGGTGGCTCAGTCAGTTAAGCGTCCAACTTCCGCTTAGGTCATGATCTCACGGTTTGTGAGTTTGAGCCCCACGTCGGGTTCTGTGCTGACCACTCAGAGCTTGGAGCCTGCTTCTGATTCTGTGTCTCCCTCTCTCTCTGCCCCTCCCCTGTTTGCACTCTGTCTCTCGCTGTCTCCCCAAAATAAATCAACATTTAAAAAAAAATTTTTTTTTTTAAAAGCCCAGGTCTGGATAGCGGAAAATGACTTTGACCTGAGTTTCAGCTCCACAGAGCTCAGCCCCAGGTCAGGGCACTGGGCTAGCTGCCAAGGCCACACAGACAGGAATTTATAATTTGGCTAGACTGAGCCCACTATGAGCAAGAATTTTGTATTCTTCATGTTCTTCATCTTTGGTCCCTGAGACCTCATACTTAGTTGACACTTAATAAAAGTTTATATTTTTTAACTTCTTTATGATTACAAAAGTAATATATTTGTGAAACATTTGTGAAGTATGGAAAACTACAAAAAGGAAACTAAAACAGAAGTCATCTAAAATCCCCCACCCAGACATACTTACTGTTAACACTTTGAAATATTTCCTTCTAGTTGTTTTTTTTTTTTTTTGTATTTTACACATATTTTGTTCAAGCATGCATTCATTATTTGGTTAATACTATTACATACTATTTTTTAATACTTGCATTATATCACAAGTATTTTATCATATTATTAAAAATAGTTCTTAGGGGCACCTGGCTGGTTCAGTCATGACAACATGTGACTCTTGATCTCAGAGACATGAGTTCGGGCCCCATGTTGGGTATAGAGATCGCTTAAATAAATAAGACTTGAAAAAAAATTCTTAAATACTGTTTTTAAATGCTGAATAATATTCTTTCAAAAAAACACACCATTACTGATTTATTTAACTGTATCCAACTTAACTTTTTTTTTATTGTAGTAAAAAAACATAACATTAAATTTTGCCATCTGCACCATTTGTAAGTGTACTGTTCAGCAGTATTATGCATATTTTCATTGTTATGAACAGATCTCTAGAACTTCTTCATCTTGCAAAACTGAAACCCATGGAATGCTAACTCTCCCTTTTCCCTGCTCTTGTTAACCATCTTTCTACTTTCTGTTTCTATGATTTTGACATTTTAGATACTTTATGTGAGTGGAATCATACAGATTTGCCCTTTTGTGACTGGCTTATTTCACTTAGGATAGTGTTCTTGAGGTTCATGCGTGTTACAGCATGCAGCAGGATTTCCTTTTTTTCCCCCAACGCTACATAATGTTGCATTGTACATGCACACCACATTTTCTTTATCTATTCATCTGTTGATGAACATTTGGGTTGCTTCCAGTTCTTAGCTTTTGTAAATAATGCTGCATGAGTGTGCAAATAGCTCTCCTAGAGTCTGCTTTGAACTGTTTTGTTGAGTCATATTGTCATTCTATTTTTAAATTTTTGAGGAACCTCCATATTGTTTTCCATAGTGGCTCCACCATTTCACATTTCCACCAAGAGTTAACAAGTATTCTAATTTCTCCACATCCTTGTCAACACTTGTTTTCTGCTCTTTTTATAGCAGCCATCCTACTGGGTATGAGATGGTATCTCGTGGTTTTGGTTTCCACTTATCTAATGATTAGTGACGTTGAGCACCTTCATATGCTTGCTGGCCATTTGTACATCTTCTTTGGAGAATTGTCTATTCAAATCCTTGGCCCATTTTTAAATCAGACTATTGTTTTTGTTGTTGAGTGTAGAAGTTTCTTTTACCTTCTGGATAGTGATCCTTTATTAGATATATGATTTGTAAACATGTTTTTTCCTTCCATAGGCTGCCTTTTCACTCTGTTGCCTTTGACACTCAAGTTTTTAAGTTTGATATAGTCCCATTTGTCTATTTTTGCTTCTCTTGCCAATGCTTTTGGTGCCCTGTCCAAGAAACCATCCCCAAATTCAGTACCCTGAAGTTTTTCTTCTTAGAGTTTTTTAGGTCTTACATTTAGGTCTTTATTCTCAGTTAATTTTTGTATTATAGTGTAAGGTGTGGATCCAACTTTTTGCATGTGAATATCCAGTTTTAACAAAGCCATTTGGTGAAGAGACTGTCCTTTTCCCAATGTGTAGTGTTGACACTCTTGTCTAAAATAATTTCCCCATATACGTAAGGGTTTATCTGGGATCTCTATTCTCTTATGTTGATCTATATATCTGTCTTTATGCCACTACCACACTGTCTTGAGTACTGTTGTTTGTAGTATATTTTGAGGCTGGAAAGTGTGAAGCCTCCAACTCTGTTCTTTTTCAAGATTGTTTTAGCTGTTTGGGTTCCCTTGAGATTCCACATAAATCTTAGGATGTTTTTTCCTAGTTCTGTAAAAATGCCACTGAGATTTTGACAGCAATTGCATTGCATTTGTAGATTACTCTGATTAGTTGGACATTTTAATAATATTTGAGTCTTCCACTCCATGAGCACAGGATATGTTACCATTTATTTATATATTCTTTGATTTCTTTTAGCAATGTTTTGTATTTTCAATGAATAAGTTTTTCACCTCCTTTGTTAGGCCATACTTAGTTTTTTAAAATTGCAAATAATAATGTAATAAACATCTCTGCATAAAGAGTTCATATATCTCTGACTATTTCTTAGTTGTGGAGTTAATAAATTAAAAAAAAAATCCAGGGGTGCCTGGGTGGCTCAGTTGGTTAAGCATCTGACTCTTGATTTCAGCTCAGGTCATCATCTTGTGGTTTGTGGGATTGAGCCCTGCATTGGGCTCTGCACTGACTGCACAGAGCCTGTTTGGGATTCTCTCTCTCCCTCTCTCCTTGACCCTCCCCTACTCACTCACACACATGCTCTACCTCTCTCAAATTGAATAAACTTAAAAAAAAAAAAATCCAAGCATTCTAAGGCTTTGGAAATGCTTTGCCAATTTACTTTCCAGAAAAAATAATCCAATTTACACTCCCACCAGAAGAATATGAAAGTATATTCCTCATACAATCATTATTATTGAACACTATCGTTTTGTAATCTTTGTTAGTTGCAAAATGGCAGCACATTGCTACTTCAATTAGTATTCTTTCAATTACTTGTAAAGCAGAATGCTTGTTTGGTATGTTTATTGGCCAACATTTTTTTATTTGAAAACTAGTAATTACTTTTGCCAATTTAACTATAATAATGACCATGATATATTTATTCATTATTGATTGATAAATTTATTTTATTTTGAGAGAGAGAGAGAGCACGAGAGCAGGGGAGAAGGGCAAAGGGAATATCAAGCAGGCTCCACACTTAGCGCCAAGCCTGACATGGGGCTCTATCCTATGACTCTGGTGGCATCATGACCTGAGTCAAAATCAAGAGTGGGACTCAACCAACTGAGCCACTCAGGCACCCCTATTTATTCATTTTTATTTGTTTTAATGTTTTTTTACTTAAAAACTTTTTTTTAATGTTTATTTTTGAGAGAGAGACAGAGTGCAAGTGGCAGAGGTGGAGAGAGAGAGAGAGAGAGAGAGAGAGAGAGAGAGAACCTGAAGCAGGCTTCAGGCTCTGCACTATCAGCACAGAGCCTGACGCAGGGCTCGAACCCACGAAACGTGAGATCATGACCTGAGCCGAAGTCAGATGCTTCACCGACTGAGCCACCCGGGTGCCCCTATTTATTCATTTTTAGACAAATATTTCATCAAGTACCTGCTATGTGCCAACCACTGTTCTAATTTCTGGGGATACAGAAGTGCCCCTCATGGAATGTAAGCTCCAGGAGGAAGAAGAACATTTGAAAAAATGAAGAAGTAAATTAGGATGTTAGAGAGTGATAGGAACTATGAAGAAAAATGAAGCAGGGATGGGTGAGTTGAGGACAGACAGAAAACAGGATGCAATTTTAGACTGGGTGGTCGGATAAGTATTTAGGAAGCAGGTGACATATGAAGAAAGACATAGGGTGGGGACACACAGAATATGGCCCTATCAGTTGGTGAGCATATATAACTCCAAACTGGGAGCTATATATGTTCCAAACTAGGAGCTATATATCAAACTGGAGCATTTTTAGCATGAAAGGTTGTGGGGGGTATTAATAATCACCCTGGGCCAGCTGTGGCTCCTCTGGGAAAACTGAGACATGTAGTCGTCCTCTGTATAGATTATTGTAAAGACTTTGACTTTTTAAAAACTTGACCGATGTGGGACATAACTCACATAATAAAAGTATGTGCTGTGGGAGCATAAAGGGGGGAAGAAAAGCACCTGGCTGAGAGGAGAAGCTACTGGAAGGTTTGGAGTAGAAAAGTAACATGATCTCATTAAAAAAAATTTTTTTTTTAAGTTTATTTTAAGAGAGAGAAAGAGTGTCAGCAGGGGAGGAGTAGAGAGAGAAGGAGAGACAGAATCCCAAGCAGGCTCCATGCTGTCAGCCAGGGAACCGGATGTGGGGCTCTATCCCATGAACCATAAGATCATGCATGAGCAGAGGTCAAGAGTCAGATGCTTACCTGACTGAGCCACCCAGGTGCTGCAAGACATGATCTCATTTAGATCACCCACACTGCTATGCTGAGGATAGATTCAAGGAAGACAGGAGCAGAATTAAGGAGGAGGGACTAGTTAGGATGCTAACAGAATCCAGGCAAGAAACTAGATTCTAGAACATGTGGTGTAAGATTGGCTGCCAGTCTGAGATTACTATTCATAAGTGCAGGATAGTGCTTTGTACACCTAATTTTAAAAGTAGTTTCTAGAGGTGCCTGGGTGGCTTGGTCGGTGGCTTGGTCGGTGGCTTGATTTTGAATCAGGTCATGATCCCAGGGTGGTGGGATTGAACCCAGAGTCGGGCTCCATGCTCAGCGTGGAGCCTGCCTGAGATTCTTTCTCTTGACCCCTCCTTCTCTCTCTGCCTCTCTCTCTTTCTCTCTCTCTCTACCAAAATAAATACATAAACTTAAAAAAATAAATAAAAGTAGTTTTTAAAAATCAGCAATGCACCTTCAGTTTAATCAAATAGTATTTGGGCACGTATTGATCTACTTGATCTTTGAACTACCGAAAAGATAATCATGTCTGTACTTGTTGCCTTTATATAAACAGATTTTCAGAAGACATAAAGCACCTGCACAAACAGCAATAAAAGGTAATTATAAAATCTTCACTTTTCACATTTAGAAAAAGCTTTGAGAGCATTTAAAAATTTGAGAGCATTAAAAAATTTAAATTTTTTAATGTCTATGTATCAAACATATTCACCAAGCTAGATTTACAAAGTTTTTCAACTAAAATATTTATCAATGCTT
The DNA here is from genome assembly GCF_023721935.1 of Panthera uncia. NCBI lineage: Eukaryota > Metazoa > Chordata > Mammalia > Carnivora > Felidae > Panthera > Panthera uncia. The sequence goes on along the minus strand of NW_026057577.1, from coordinate 25,683,282 downwards.
GCTAAATGCAAGAAAACACTATGCTAAACAGATCTACAGAGGATAAAAAGACAAACAAGGTAATGTCCCTAGCCTCTGGAAAGCAATAAGACAAGAGCCCAACTGAGTAAGTGCATGAGGAGCACAGAGGAGGGAACAGCCACTACCGGTGGGAAGGAAGTTCAAGGAGAGCTTCTTGGGAGACACCGTGACTTGCTGTCTGTGGGACAGGCTACCTAGTGCCCAGCAAGGTAGGTGGAAAAATTATCCAGACAGGCTGCATCCATGGGGGAGACAAAAGCACTGGGTGGATGAAACTGTGCAAATGACATGACATAAACTATTCTAGGATATTCTAGTGGATTTTAAAGTAACAATCAAAAGCTAGGATCAGTGTGTCATGAGGATATAAAATATGTGTTAGAAATACAACAATAAAGAGAAAGAATTCAGGGTTAATCAGACAAGTTCAAGATAAGAAACTTGAAATAACATGGACCATTTATTAAAGAAGTTATATCAAAATTTCCTCTACAAAATATTTAGTGAAAATTTAATCTTGGGGATAAGTATTTTTAGGAGATGTTGCCACCAAGCATCATATAAAAAACCAGAGCTACCTCCTTCTATGAGCACACTGTAGTGCTGGGGATGTCAAAGGCTCAGTTGCTTTTCGCTGTGCTGCTGTGGCAGAAGCCACTTTCAGAGAAAGCATGCTGCCTCAGTCTCCAGGATTAACTCCTCGCTGTGTTATCATCTCAGCATGCCTAAAACATGCTGAGACAGAGACCTGACATTTATTTTCTGAGCTTATGATAACACATTACCCCATTAGTGACCATTATTTTTTACACTGCTCATTCATGGAACCAGATGCACCCCTGGTCAGAGAGAATGTAGCTGCATACCGTGCTTAGGAAGGAATCTATTAATGGAAAGAACTGTTTTAAAAGTCTTTCCAGATTGTTGGCTTGGACAGCCTTCTTCCTGAGTGCTGATGTCTCTTGGCCATGGGGCATACAAACCATCTTTACCAATCTAACTGGTTTGTGGCTTTCCTGATTATCTGTTTATTAGCAAAATACCTTTTCAACCAGTCTTAAGAAACAGAAAGTTCAATCATGTGCCTCAAAAGATCACAACAAATACAGACCATTCAAAACACTGTGAGTTATAGCCGCTGAATTTTAGCAGGGAACTGTCTGGGTTTCCTTCGTAAAGGCCAACAGGTCATACGAGCCGCATGTCAAGGTTTCTTGATCTCTTACCGTGTTTCACTTGTAAAACACTATTAATATCTGCCATCAATTCCCCTCAAAGGATTGTATGAAATTCTCTGGATAGGAATACTGCATATAATCATTTAGTTACAGCAATATATAGGTTCACTTCAAAAATTACTCTAATTTTGAATGTACTAGTTCACTTATACACATACACACATATACTGTTATCACCTAATAGTTGTGTTAATACAAAGACATTCTTTTTATTTGAATAGTATTTGTATGTTTGAAAATGAAGGTTCATCTTTGTATGAATTTACCAGTCCTTGACCAATGCATTTTTCAAAAAAATCTTATGAACCCATTTCATTGAATTAATTAGGAAGGTGGACTATCTAGAAATGGTTTGTTTTTAAAATAAGGGGATTATCTGGAAGAGTGGCTTGGAGTTTGCTATGTGACAAGCATTTCTCAACAGCAAAGTCATCTTAGTGTTAATCCTTAGGGTTGGTCCATTTCATCAGGAAAGACTTTGGTTTCTCCATAGAGTCTTATGCATCTGTTTTTCAGGTCACCAAATGGGGTGGAAATTTTATCAGAATGAAGTTATGAGAACTTTGGGATTTTCTTCTTTCTCCGTTGAATCTCTTGTGTTTTTCCTAAGTCTGAACCTGAAAATAAGATAAGCAGTAAAGAAAATTAGTCAAGACTCTTCTCCTTAAAATGCTAGAGGGATGCTGAAAAACATTTATCCAGTCAATGAACATAACTCTAGTAATAACTCAGGAGTCTAGAGTTTGTATTCTATAATTTTACAATTCTCCTCAGGAAAGGATCGAGTGGTAAACATGAAATTCTTGGCAAGCTAAAGTTAATATTGAAATAGTCCTATCATTAGAAGAAACAACGTTTTGGGTACATTTTGTTGTACATGTTCCTTCAGGGACCAGAATCTACTCACATACAGATTTATGTTTTTCATGGCTTAATGTAAAGTCACTTTATCTTATGTAAACTCACAACAGCCATATGAACTATTCCTGTACAACAGACGCAAATACTGAGGTTCGGCGAAAGTTAAGTAATTTTCCCTAATTTATGCAATAGATTTGGGATTTGAAGCCAGACATTTTCACTCTAGAATCTAAACTTCTCCCACACTACCACTCATCTTTAATTGTTTGCCAGTCTGTGATACTGTATAAAGATATTTGGTTTTTGTCCCTGGTTCCTGACTCAGCGCTCCTAAATCCTTTGTCATTTCCTGAGTGATAGGGGAAATAGGACTGTCTTGTCTTTTGTTCTAATGAGGCAACTCCTGGTGGGTCAGTTGATAGCTTCAGGATGGAGACTGGTCACCAGAAACACTAGGCCTTTGTTAGCAGCCTGGAACTTTCAGCCCCACCCTCCAACCTCCAAGAGAAGAGAGGGACAACAGGTTGCATTAGTTATTGATCATGCCTCTGTGATAAAACCTCCATAAAACCCTCTGAACACTGAGGTTTGGAGAGCTTCTGAATTGGTGAACACATCCATGCTCCAAAATGGCAGTGCTCCCCAGCTGCACAGGGACAGAAGTTTCCTGTATCCTGGACTCTTCTCGACCTCACCCTTTGCACCTCTTTGTACCTCACCTCTTCATCTGGTTGTTCATATGTATCCTTTATAATAAGCTTGAAATGGTAAGGAGAGTGTTATCCTGGTTCTGTGAATCATTCTGGACAATTACTGAATTTGAGCACAGGGGTTGTGGAAACATCAGACTCTGAAGCCAAGTTGGATAGAAGTGTGGATAATCTGGGGACCTGATATTTATCACCAGCATCTAAAGTGAGGGCAGTCCTATGGGACTGAGCTCTTAAACCTGTGGATTCTGATGGAAACTCTGGGTGGTAAGGGTTGGAATTGAATTAAATTACAGGACACCTAGTTGGGTAAGAAGTGGTTGGTATCAGGGCGAAAACTCTCATAAAATCTCACAGACAAAAAAATATATATATTGAATTATTTTATTTTGTATCTCTTTATAAATATGGACAAGTATTGCTTTTCATGTATGTATCTGCCATTGAAATTTCCTTTTCTGTCAACTGCTTGTTGATGACCTTTGGCATTTTTCCTGCTGAGTTGTTTGTCTTTTTCTGACTGACTGCTGAGAGTTTCTTGTGTATTAGCTATATTAGCCCCAGGTACCTATTGTGTGTTGCAAATATTTTCCCCCTGGATTTTTGACCTTTGTTTTTAGTTATGGTTTCTTTTCTTGCTGTGCCAACAATTTCTAAAGTTTCACAATCAGACATAGCAATCTTTTCCTTTCATATTCTCTTTGCTTTTCATACCATATTCAGAAAGGCCTTCTCTAAGGTTATAAAAATATATATCTTTTCTTCTGGAACATTTATGATTTTACATTAATTGCTCTGCAATTTATCTTGATGTATTTTGAAGTAGGAGTCAAGTTTTTTTTATTTATACAACATAGCTAGCTGAGTTCTCTAACACCTTTTACTGAATAATCTAATTTTCCTCACTGATTTTGAATAGCTAATTTTTAGCATATACTGCCTTATCATATTTTCTTGGATTTAATTCTGAACTCTATTCTATTCCAGGGATTTCTATCATACACCAGTATCACACTGTTTTAATTACCTTTGCTTAGTAATATGCTTTATTATCTGATAGAGCTACCCTCCATTTACCACCCTTCTTTTTCAGAAACTTCCTAGCTATTCTTGGATGTTTATTCCTTCTGAGGAATTTTGGTATCAGTTTTTAAAGTTCCACTTACCCTTTCACTTTCTGCATCTGCTCTAAGGTCTCTGGTAGAGTTACTCCAAAACTTTCAGGGAGAAAGAGGGTGATGATTCCAATCAAGACAGTCAGGCTGCCCATGAGGATGTAGGGCAGAACTCTGTTGTATGCACCTGTAAGGAACAAGAACATCAATTACATATAGGGATTCTTCAGACGCTCTTGGGAATCCTTTTCTCATGGTGAACAATGGTATTTGAGAGCAGTTTTAAATCTGAACATTGTCAGAAGGAAAAAGATATGTAAAATATCACAATCACAGTTTCTCTTTGGCAGATGTCATTGCCTTCATGATTTCCATACTCATTTACTTACATGATGCTGCATAAGGTCTTTCATGCCAGTTCCATTCTCTAAGCCACTGTTTAACCATGTGTGACCCATGTTCCTTTGATGGAACTATTTGCCTACCAAGTTTTCCCTCTTACGGTGGAAGAAATTTGAGAGGAGGGATGAGAGGACATCAAGGAGAGAAAGCATATTGCAGGGACAGATACTAGCCATTATGACTGGTGTGACAAGCTGTGACCTTTGCTTTTGCCAGCAAAAGTGGGCTGCAGTGGACAGCTAGGTCCAAAGAACCATGAGAATCTTCTTTTTTTTTTTAATAATATTTTTTTTAAAAGAGAGAGAGCATGAATGGTAGAGGGAGAGACAGAGAGAGAGAGAGAGAGAGAGAGAGAGAGAGAGAGAGAATCTTAAACAGGTTCCATGACCAACTCAGAGCCCGATGTGGGGCTCGATCTCACCGAGCCACCCAGATGCCCCTAAAGAGCCATGAAACTCTTACAGAAAAAAACCCTAAGTAATACGTTCAATCCAGTTTCAATCACTAAATGTTAGGCACCGTGAATTCTGCCTGGCTTTGGTTGCTTTCTGCAACATTTGCATGTCTTGGTTTTGTATGTAATTGTATGAGCCATTCCACCTCTTCCTTATCAGGCATTCCTTGGACAGGAGAATAATAGATCCTCACCTTGCTTCCCTTCTGCATACAGAGATTACAGAGGAACAACACACCCAAGAATTTTATTTGACAGAAAATGTTAAACTTGAATCTTCTGCGAGGCGTCTATGTCACTAACAGGAGTAGCTATTGTGGAATAGAAAGCTCTGTCTTGGATTCCTCTGTTTCTTAGGCACCAATGGTCCACCCTTTAGACCAAGTGAGCAGGGTTTGATCGTATAGGGAGGAAGAAAGGAGAAATGACACCATTCTATATAATAATGTGCTTTCTTAGGTGTTGTTCAGGGCAGCCATGTAGAGTATGTTTAAAACAAGAAAATGCTTCATTTTCTCTGTAAAGATTTAGAGTGTACCTTTCCTGGGGATTAATATATAGTCTTTGTGTGTGTGTGTGTGTGTGTGTGTGTGTGTGTATGTTTTGCAATAAAAAACAACTGAAGGGCTATTCACTGAAGTGTTAATATTAGCTCCTTTTAGTTCTAGGGCTGCGATTTGGGCTGCCCGAGAGTGAAGAAGTAAACTTGCACTTTTTCCAGTACCTTTTATGCTGTTAGCATTTTTCACAATGAAAAAGTTATTCCTTTATATTTAAAAAAAAGAACAAATTGACAAAATGCATCTCACCGAGGTAAACAAAGTAGGGAGCAATGATGCTGCCCACTCTGGAGGCCATGGATGTAACCCCCACAGCCATATTCCTGACCAGGGTGGGGTAAAGCTCTGCAGTGAAGACATACAGCATGGAGAAAGCAGAAGTAATTCCGAACTTTCCTAACATCGCCAGACCAATGGACAAGAAGTTGTAATCTGGAAAAGAGACCCAGTGTAAATAGAGGTGGTGGGGTTTTGGGGTGATGGTGGGGGTTCAGAGCTGACAGCCAAGAAAGAATTCTTGAAGACATCTCGGGTACAAAAAAGTGATTTTATTAAAGCATGGGGACAGGACCTGTAGGCAGGAAGAGCTACCTTGGGGTCATGAGGAGTTGCTAGTTACATACCCTCAGGTTGGGAGGGGGTTAGGGATAGAGTAAGTCTCTAAGGAATTTTGGAAGCAAGGTTTCCAGTCCCTTAAGGGACTGAGTGTTGTTACGAAAATAAGCCATTTATTACCATTTAGTAAAACCTGAGTCATGAGACGCTTCATATGTATATCAGGGGGCCATAAGCTTGGAGTATGATTGCCAGCATATATCTTGGGGGTGAGATAAAGGAAGTTACCAAAGGAATTTAAAAAATCTTTTTTAATGTTTATTTATTTTTGAGAAAGAGAGAGAGAGAGACAGAGCAGGAGCAGGGGAGGAACAGAGAGAGACGGAGACAGAATCAGAAGCAGGCTCCAGGCTTTGAGCTGTCAGCAGAGTCTGATGTAGGGCTCGAACTTACGAACCGTGAGATCATGAGCCGAAGATGGATACTTAACCAACTGAGCCCCCAGGTGCCCCAAGGGAATTTTTATATGTTAAAGTAGACTTACAGGACCCTGGGGTGTGGGGTGGGGCAGGAGAATGTTAAGCCAAGCAAAGGGTCTAGCAAAGGGTCATCATTGAGGCAGCTCCTAGAGGAAGGTCACTGCTGGTTTCCAGGACTTGTCAGTGGGCTGTAGGCAGTAAGGGAATCTAATTTTTCATTTGCCTTAACTTCCCTCATCACCATGGTAAGCACTTAAACCCCTTTCCTTTGTTCTTGGGTAGGCAGGAGTGTCTGAGGAATATCACACACATCCCATCCTGGGGTGGGTAGGTTACTGTTAGTCTGTACTTTGCCCTCAACTTGCCCCACACTCCCTCCTCAGAAGTGGTTTTAGAAGTGAGATTTTCTTAACTCAGTTGCTTTTGTTGTCCTTTTTGCTTGTTTGGGGATTGTTTTTATAGTATAAAGATATTCCTCAAGTAACACTTTTTCTTTAAATATCTTTATCTTTTCTTTCTTTCTTTTTTTTTTTAGGAGAGTGAGAGAGAGAGAGCATGAGAGGTAGAGGGAGACAGAATCTTAAGCAGGCCCCAAGCCCAGTGTGGATCCCAACATGGGGCTCAATCTCATGACCCTGAGATCATGAACTGAGCTGAAATCAAGACTCAGACATTCAACCAATTGAGCCCCTCAAATATCTTAATAATTAGACACAAACAAAGGTGGAGAGTGACAGGTTCCTTCCTGTTTTTCTGTACTGTTTTTCTAGATCATTTATTCCTTCAGTGACCTTTGTCCACTTTTATGTGTAACAACAGTTTCAGAGTAAGTTGTTAGCACGCTAATATAGTTAAATTTAATCCTCAAAGGGAAGAACCAATCCTTTTTATCCTGTTAATTATTAAGAAATATATATTTCTATGTATAATACTATGTATCAATGATCTATTGATAACATTTTAATAATATGACAAAGGTTGATATAAAGAGAAAAAAGAAGCAAATGTCTTTATGTGCTCTTTAACAACTTAAAGATTACAGACCATAAAAATCACTGGCCTAAGGGCACTTGGCTGGCTCAGTCAGAAGAGCATGCAACTCTTGATCTTGGAGTCATGAGTTTAAGTCCCACTTAGAGATTACTTAAAAATACAACTTTAAGGAGTGCCTGGGTGACTCAGTCATTTGAGCATCTGACTCTTGGTTTCAGCTCAGGTCATGATCCTTGGGTTGTGGGATTGAGCCCCACATTGGGCTCTGTGCTGACAGTGTGGTACCTGCTTGGGATTCTGCCTCTCTCCCTCTGCCCCTCTCCCCCAGCTCATGTTCTCTCTCTCTCTCTCTCTCTCTCTCTCTCTCTCTCTCTCTCAAAATAATGAATCAAATCAAATCTTAAAAAAAAAATCACTGACTTACACTGGACCTGGCAAGTACTACAAACTACAACACTGGAATATGTGCCTCACATAAAAGTACCAAGGGGATGATTGACAGTATTGTTCTTCCTCTCAGTGACTTCTGATTCTCTCAGGCTGACTCCTGTTTGGGCGGGGGAGGGGGGGTGGTTGTTACGAACACAGGAAAATTATGTAGTTGTCTATCACTTATCTGATTGGATTGACTTATGAAGAACTTACGATCTAAAGGCTACATAACAACAGAGCACAGTGACAAATGATGAGTTTAGTCAAGGTGTGGAGCTTTTCTAGTAAGCTCTTTTTTTAAAAAATTTTTTTTAACATTTTATTTATTTTTGAGATAGGGAGAGACAGAGCATGAACAGGGAGGGTCAGAGAGAGGGAGACACAGAATCTGAAACAGGCTCCAGGCTCTGAGCTGTCAGCACAGAGCCTGACGCGGGACTCGAACCCACGGACCGTGAGATCATGACCTGAGCCGAAGTCGGCTGCTTAACCGACTGAGCCACCCAGGCACCCCTCTAGTAAGCTCTTAAAATTGGTTAACTTCTTACCTTCAGGTACCAGTTGAATTAAGAGAAGCACACCTCCTCCCAAGAACAGTACTCCAGCTATGATATAGCGTCTGGGCAGGGTTTGCAACAGGAGCCAGGCTGTAATGTAGGCTGGAACTTCAATCAAGGCAGAGAGGAAACAGTTCAAATAGGCATCTCCATGTAAATTAGGAGCGTTGAGAGACAGAGCAAAGTAACCCACTGAGGTAAGCATCCTGCAAAACCACAGAAAAACACAAAAGTGATGAGAGGATGACCCGAACCACTCAATAATTCCATGATGGTCAAGAAATTGTCTAGATCTTTCTGTCCTACAAGTAGCCACTAACCACATATGGCTATTTAAAAGTAAATAAGTTAAAATTAAATAAAATTATAAATTCAATTCTTCAGTCATACTTGCCACACTTCAACCCACTTAATAGCTGCATGGGGCTAGTAGTTACTAAAATGGACAACTCAGACATAAAACATTTTCATCATTGTGGAAAGTTCTATTGGATAGCCCTAGTCTAGATATACCAACATTCAACAATACCTACCCTGTTCTAATGAATTTCAAATTTTGTTATTTCCTGAACAGCTTGTGTACATCCTCATTCCCTTACAACTATAATTTGAAGAAAGATTGTCAGTCATGTCAGTGAACATAAAATCCAGATTTCATTCTTATCAAAAAGAAAAACGAAGATACATAGGTAATACTATGGGATTCACTTACGGTAAATTCCTATCAATTTATTAAAACTCACTTTGAGGAAAAGAATGAAAGTCCCCATAATGGTTCAAAGTATCACACAGTACACACCCCATATCCCGTCATTACAGTGAATTTCCACATAACTGTGAAGCTTTTCTGTGCAAAAAACAACTGCCCTTTAAAGACTCCTCTGTGCAGAAATTTGCTTATTATTGACATGACCGAAAAGCAGAGGGCATTTGAAAAATGTTTTCAGGAACAATGTTGGATCTTTTTATACATATTCTACTGGGTTGGGTAGCACAAGGGCTAATGCAAAACAAAAGAAAAAATGGAACGTTATCAGTCTGAGGATTTTCGCGATGGTCGCATTTGGTAATAAGTACAATGCAGGCAAAACTAGGGACTAGTACTGGTTCAGTAGCACTCGAGATACATTTGCACCAATGACATACACTGACATAGAAGAAGTAAGCAGGTGTAGAGTGAGGAAAGCCATGTGCTTGTGACACACTTGCTGTATCAAGTGGCATAATTGTCACTGATCTCTTCTAACTGCAAAACAGGATGGCCCTAAAAGCAGACTCACTGCAGTCTCTGAACCTACAATTTCTTGTGTTGCCCCTGTCGGGTAGGCAGGTCTTCTTTTTTCCTTCCTCACTTCTTGGTAGATACATCATCAAATCTAGTCTACAGACTCAACTCATTATTTCTATGCCTGAAAAATCACTGGGTAGTCTGCTATTGGCAAGGGTGAAAAGCTCATCAGAAGTCCGATGCAGTGGGGATGTTGTGACGTCACTGTTCAGCTGCCAGTCCAGCTTGGAGAAGCAGGAGCTGAATTACCCTCTCAGTCTCAGGCACCAGGAACATTAATGGTCTTCATCTCAACTACCCTAGGATTGGCAGACCCTTTCCATGTGGGCCACAGGACTGCAGACCTAAAGATTATCCCCTGTGACTTTTTTTCAGCATCCAGTTCTGTGAATTGAATGAAGACATTTCCAAATGGCTTAGAATTCTATAATTTTTATTTTGTCTCAGGAAAACTCAGGCCATGCCCTGATGTTCCCTGTGGATTAAAGAAAATCAATTGTACACTTATGTGCTGCATGTCACATTTCTAGATCACTTGTTACTTACCACAACATCAAAGACATAATGGTAATTGTGGCAATATTCCGAGTCCTGAACAGGCTGAGAATGAGAATTTTCTGCTGGCTTGGGAGTTTTAGTTCCTGTAGCTAAAATAATGCAAATAACCAGGAGATGAAGAGGTTAGTAAGGAAGTATCTTCAACCATGACAGCGTGGGAAAGACTAATGCTTGTAACTCTGCTTCGCCTTGAGTATGCTCAGAAGTCTGGAATTTGAGGGGAATAAGGGCATCTACATATATGATGCTTATTCTAACACTTTAAAATACTTGTGGCCCATTTTAGACAGAAGCCTTTGAAATATGTAACATTGGCTTCACTGTCTCTTCATATAAAGCCTGATTGCTAACAGCCTTTTCTTGACTCATGGTCACATCACTGTGGTGACCTTAATCACACGGAGCTGTGATCCTTAGGATCTGTGCTCCTTAGGGCCAAGCAGCCCCTAACTGCCTTGGGATCCATATCTGCTTTTTATATTTTTCTTGTTGTTGTCTCAGAGTCAGAAAGGATTTGGGTTGACTGAGGGACCTTGGGCAAGTGACTATTCCCCCTGAGCCTCAGTTTACTTGTATGTTAAAAAGGTATAATAATTGGGAGTTGAGAAGATTACATGAGATCATATATATGTATATAAAGCTTAGCATAGTACTTGAACCATAGTAAATACCCAATACATTTTAACTATAATTATTGCTACTACTGCATCACTGAGGAAAAGGTGCTATTTGGCTAGTGGCAATTTCTTACTGCTGTCAATGGGCTTCCCTCCTTTATTCTTAATTTAACTAAAGTGAACTTGCCATGTGTTAGGAGTCTAGATAACCAAGCTCAGTGGAACTTGTAAAAAAGTTACAAGGCCCTGAGGTGGGTAATCTTTTTGGGATAAAGTGCAAGGACATAGAGTGCATGTGCAATAAGAGGCTGAGGGGCACCTGGGTGGCTCAGTGGGTTAAGTGTCTGACTTCAGCTCAGGTCATGATCTCACAGTTGGTGAGTTTGAGCCCCGTGTCAGGCTCCCTGATGACAGCTCTGAGTCTGGAGCCTGCTTCGGATTCTGTGTCTCCCTCTCTCTCTCTCTCTGCCCCTCCCCTACTTGTGTCCTCTCTCTCTCTCTCAAAAATAAATAAATAAACATTTTTTAAAAAAAGATTTAAAAAAATAAGAGGCCGAGGAAGGAGTGTCTACAATGAAGGAGTAAGACTGCCAGACTGGCTGTTGAAGCAAGTGCTCCCCAAATATGAGCATCTGTCTTCCCAAGAATAACCACACTCCCTCCTGCAGTTTGCAGACATATCGCCTTTCTTCTTCTACAGTATTTGGAGTGTGCAGCTCTAGAACACGCCCCTGGCAGTAGAACTCTGTTATCACGACAAAGCAAAGCCCCTGCATAGACTAGTGGGAACTAGAAGTCTTCATGGGGGTTCTGGAAGTGGTGCCATGCATGGATAGGACCTGGGCACCAGGTCTATGCTAACACTTGGTGCTTTATGAAAATGCAGATCGCCAGGTCTTACCCTGGCCCTGCTGAATCTGAATATTTCCTGTGGGCCCTGAAGCCTAGGATTCTGTATTTTTTTAAAACAATTTTTTAATGTTTATTTATTTTTGAGAGACACGACATGAGTGGGGGAGGGCCAGAGAGAGAGGGAGACACAGAATATGAAGCAGACTCCAGGCTCTGAGCTATCAGCACAGAGCCTCATGTGGGTCTCGAACTCACGGACCATGAGATCATGACCTGAGCCGAAGTTGGACGTCCAACTGACTGAGCCGCCCAGGCATTCCAAGGATGGTATTTTTAAAGCTCCTTGGGTGATTTTGATGACAGCCAGGTTCGGAAACCTCAGTACAAGAATATTCTTATATCCAGTGCTCGCCTCTGTATGGAGTCACCAAAATGCCTTTGAACCAGACCCGATGAGCAGGTTAAAGGTGCTTGAGAAGGAAAGCCAGAGAAGCCCCAGATCACTTTCCAAGATGATACTACTCTGTATTTTTTCCTGTCCACTGCCTCTACCATGAGATAAGAAAGCACAGTTGTGAAGAGCATGTACTTTGGCACCAGACAGCTCTAGTGAGACTTCTAGCTGTGTAATTCTAGGCAAATTACTTAACTTCTCTGTGCCTCAATTTCTTCTCCTGAAAAAAAGAGCCTAGAGTAGTATCCACGAGCTATGGCTTGAATGAACATCAAATAATTTGAATACCATGCCTGGCACCTGGTAGACTCTCCATTATCATTCTGAGCAGGCCGCACTTGCTGACGCAGGGCTCTGTGGACCCTCCTTAAGAGGACCCCTCTCCACTGTCACTGGGAGGTGAGCAGCAGAGATGAACACTGGCTCTCTTTTCCTCCAACAGGCTTGTCCAATTCAGGCTCCAAATGCCTCATGGTAGGAAGAAACAAGATTCTATCAGAAGCATGTGTTTTGACACTGGACTTTATTCTTATTTGCCTCTAACTATCTCTTGTAAGTCTGACTTATACTACTAAACTGTAAATTCCTCAAACACAGGAATCAGATCACATATCCAATAAATATCAACAAACAACCACCACAGCCCTGAGATGCAGAAGAGTTCACTGGACACTCCCCATGTCCAATAAATTATCTAAGGCTGGGAATGAAATTCTTTTTTTTAAACATTTTTTTAATGTTTATTTTTGGAGACAGAGAGCGGCGGGGGGGGGGGGGGGAAGGGGCAGAGAAAGCAGGAAACACAGAATCTGAAGCAGGCTCCAGGCTCTGAGCTGTCAGCACAGAGCCTCATGCGGGACTCAAACTCACAAACCATGAGATCATGACCTGAGCTGAAATCAGATGCTTAACCAACTGAGCCACCGGGGGAACAGAATTCCTGATGTGAAGAGTGAAGGATTCAGCAATCTCTGTCCTAGCAGCCCTCTGGGACCTTGGGTTCCTGGCACTGTAATTAACGCTCCAGCCATTGCCAGGACATCTGCTTCTGACAGAGGGGCCAAAGGCCAGGGACGGAGGAAGCCCTTGGGGTGGAGCAGTGGTGTGCCCACCACCCTCTGAAAGTTCTGCTTTCTGTGGAAGCCAGCAGTGCGGACTTCAATGTGGGCAGGCATACTGTTGCTGCAGCTGCCCTAGTCTTCTTTGGGTTTCCTGGGCAGACGCCTACCCTTCTCCTAGCCAGGAAAGCCCTGCTCCATTCTTTCCATTCATCTAAGGGCCCCCACCCCTGGTTCAGACCTGCCTCTTCAGCTCTGAGTCTGTTCCCTTTCTCTGCTGGCACACAGCATCTACTCCTTGGATACATAAGCATTTCCTCCCTCCTGGCATCATTTATGTTTCATCTAATCTTGGTGACACTCTTAGCTACATGCTATTCTCCTTAAGCATAGGAACTGTATCTCATTTTCTTATTTTCTCTAGGACGTGGCACAGGGCATGAATGGGGACACTGCGAGTCTTCACTGACTGTCAGGAAGTGTGGCTGCCACCATGGAATATCTTTTTCGCATGGTCTCTTGCCTTCAGGGGTGAACCTTCGAGCCTTTTGGGTTGAACCCTTGAGCCTGTGCTTTCACACCTTTAGGTTCTAGACACGACACAGCAAGACTAAAGGCATATACAGCTTCCTCAGCAGCTTTGGTACGATTCAGAGTACAGTGAGTAAATCCTGCATGGAATTTCCCTCAACTACATTTTTTTCCACTTAATGTGGACATTTAGATTATGTGATATGCAACTGCACCAGTGGTTTGGAGCAGTACCAGTAAAAAGTTGGAAGTAAACTTGCCAAAGGAAAGGGAATTAGTATTTAATCAACACTTGCTGTATGCTAAGCAGTTTACATACATGATCGCACCTAATTCATACACAGCCTTTTGACGTGGGTTTCATCTCAGAACTTAATCATCACTATGTCTCTAAGGACTCATGCAGCACGTGGTACATAGTGGGCACTCAAAACACATCGGATTAAATTACATTCCCTGAAATCAAGAATGCATGGCTGACCTCAAGAGGGCACATCTGCAAATGTTTACCTCCATAGGATCAAAAATCACCACCGGGGCCGCTTTGTTGTTCATTTTTGCAGCTTTTTGGATGATATTTTCAGCCTCTATAAATCTTCTCTGGGATATCAACCACCGGGGAGATTCAGGAATAAACCTGGAATAAATTTTTAAGGGTTTATAACTTTTCAGAATAGCAAGCTTTGATAGTATTCACCACAAGTTCCCCCCAAATGATTTTTATTTTGTGAAATTGTAGTGTGCCTGTTTAAAGGAAATCAGGAAGGGGGGCGCCTCATAAGATTTCCATTGATAATAGGAATAAACAAAAGCACCTCCAAGTTTCAAAGTCTTGATCAAACCATAAGACCAATCATCATCAGTCGTACTTGAAGCCAGGACCAGACCATAAGGAGTAACATTAACTGTGGGTGCGTGTAAGCCAGGGCAGTGGGAGAAAGTCATCTCAAATGTAATAGCCAGGGTGGGTCATAAAAGAAACACAATCTAGTGTCTTTTTAGTGTCTCCATCCCTTGAAGAATTCCTGGGGCCCCAGCTGACAAAGCTCAAAAGTTTATCAGGTAAAGGGTGGCCAAGGCATCTGTGCTTTCTGGGCTCTTCTTACAGTCAGAGGAGAAGATGTACATATGGACACCCTCTGATGGGCTATCCTTGTGGCTCTCAACAGACTACCAGGCCAGTGAGTAACCAAACCAGTTTTTGGGAGACAGTCAATGTTATCTTTTTTTTTTTAACCACCTAGAAACTTTTTTTATTACACACACTTGACTTCTATTCTTTCCTAATTTTTCTATTTTTTCTATTTCTATTTATTTTTTCATACTTATATTTATTTATTTTTTCTATTCTTTTCTACTTTTTATTTCTCAAAATCTCTTAGCCATTCTTCTGCCATTCTTCTCTTGTTTTTCTCACCTATTTGTCAGTACTCAGTTATCCCAGAAAATAAATCACATGTAGCAGGTATAGGGGCCTCCTATAATTACATGTGCCCCTCCAAAGCCTCAATAGGAATTAATCTCAGAGCAAAACACAACTTATCAAATGGTCAACCCTCAGCCTCCTTCCCCAGCCTATTAGCACATCAGTTGAAAAATGAACCCAGTTTATATTTTTTGGAATCTACTCTTAGTTGGTCCTTGTAGCAACGGTGATGTTAGGTCACTGACCTTCAGTAATTGAGCTGTGCTGTCCAAGAGAACTTTCTGCAGTGTTCTATAGCTGTTTTGTTCAATATAGTAGCCAGTAACCACATGTTGTTGAGCTAGTGTAACTAGTGTGACTGAGGAAATGAATTTTTAATTTTATTTACTTTTAATTAATTTTAATTTACATAGCTGCATGTGGCTAGTGGCTACTGTGTTAGTGCAGAATTTGAGGCCTTACTTCCCAGCCACTGTATACTTCATGTATATATACATGTATGCTTTACTTCTGATTCTGAGCAATGTCTTTCCCCCACCAGGTTGCTCTTAGAAATACTCTACCTTTCCTTCCACAGGCTTTCAGGGCCATCATTGACCTCAAGTTCCTAATGTTTAGTCAGCTAGATATTGAAAAGCTTCTATTGGTTCTTCAAGTTGCATCTATTGGCTCTTTCTCACCCCCTATACACATACTCCATTCATACCTGTAGTCACTTCTTGCCAAACCTTTTTAAAAATAATTTTTTTAACATTTATTCATTTTTAAGAGACAAAGAGAGACAGAGAACAAGTTGGGGAGGGCAGAGAGAGAGGGAGACACAGAACCCAAAGCAGGGTCCAGGCTCTGAGCTGTCAGCACAGAGCCTGACGTGGGGCTTGAACCCACGAACCGTGAGATCACGATCTGAGCCGAAGTCAGATGTTCAACCAACTGAGCCACCCAGGCGCCCTTTGCTAAACCTTTTAAAGGGAACTTGGGACAGGGGTGGCTGGGTGGCTCAGTTGGCGACTCTTGATTTCGGCTCAGGTCGTGATCTCACAGTATGTGAGATCAAGTCCCACGTCGGGCTCTGTGCTGATAGCACAGAACCTGCTTGAGATTCTCTCTCTCCCTCTTTCTCTGCCCCTCCCCTGGTCGTGTGTGCCCCCCCCCCGTCTCTCTCTCTCTCTCTAAATAAATAAGTAAACATAAACAAACAAACAAACAAAAAAGGAACCTGGGACATAAAAATTCCCCAGACTACCTGCAGGGCTCTGCATGGGTTTACTCCCATTTCCAGGCCACCATACTCAGGGCTGCTGTGATCTCTATTTTTGGATTGCCATGGCTTTTTACTGCATGGAGAATTAAGTCTAGCTGATTATTTCAAAATTTAATGGAGTACCATATGAGGTTATACACCGTAGCCTCTCTAGGTATTGAATTCAAGTTGAACAGGGGAAGGGCATTGCTAGAGAGTCTCTATCATACATTGAGCAGACAGCAGGAAGTGCAGCAGCCCTAACCTGACCCCCCAATCACCCCAACCCCCCTAGACTGATGAGTATGGCTTCCGGAAGTCCCACCCTCAGGGACGAGGCATTCATAAGAAAGCTATTCTGTTTTTATAGGGGAATGATAAGACTGTTGTTAAACTTTCAGCATAAGCACTCAGCTTTGTAGTGCTGGCCCGGGGCTGCCCTCTGTCTAGGGCAGTCCTGTCCCAGGTACAGTGTGCCCACAGCCGGGAGCGCTCATGGTTCAGCCCATGGGCAACCAACAGAAGCAAGAACTCTCCTTAGGGCAAGAGTAATGCAGCTCCTCATGGGATGGATCTCCTCAGCTGGAAACTGAAGGGGCTGACCTACCAGAGTGGTTTCTTGCTGCAGTATCTGGGCCTGAGGCAAAGATCCAAGCCCCAGAAATTAAAATCCATACTAATCTCTAATGGTCAGTCAGGGCCCTTCTATTTTTATTCTCTCTCTCTCTCTCTCTCTCTCTCTCTCTCTTATAGGAGCACATACCAATAACATATTATTATACCATATTTTAGAAGTACTGGTGTCTTATGCCAAAACAGCAACCAGGAATCAGAGATTATTAACATCATTTGTGTGAAGAGGCAGAAAATAACCTTTGAATAATCTTATCTTGTGTCTTGAGAGAATCTCTGGTCACCACCATTTCTTATAATAAATTCAGCTAGCAAGGGAATTATGGAAACAGGGACAGAAGATGTGATGAAGGTAATGTTGATGATAATGACGATGCTCACTCTCATGCCAGGAAATTGCCCTTCTCTTGTAAATCTGGGGTGCTTCCTTGGAGACAGAGCTCTGTAGTTAATGGCCTGTCCTGATTTCCCATAAGCTTTCCTGACCCTCAGACTGGGTTCCAGAAGAAACCTCCAAATCAGAATAGTAGCTAACCTTGAAAACAGTGTCTCTCAAATTCCAGAGAAGTAAGGAAAAAAAGTGCTTTCTCCTCCCAGGCACATGTATGCCAAGAATTTACACTGAAAAACATAGCAGTCTTAGAGGTGATAAAAAGACAGTAGCTTGGAGTGGTCCAACCTGAGCTATCCAGTCCAAGGAGGCCAAAATGTGCTGTCAGTCTGTATGGCTGTCTAACAATTGCAGGAAGATAAAAGACCTTCTGGCAACTTCCTAGGCTGTGTCCACAGGACAGGGAAACCATAAGAGCTAGTCTAAACCATGAGTTTTTAAAACCGGTCAAAGAAACTTTCATTGTGTGTAAGCAGGTACAGATCAAGCAGTTTGGTAAAACCTGTCACTGCGGGGAGATTTGATATTGATAACCTGAAACCAAACCAAGAAGGATTAACTAGAGAGAGAGAGAGAGAGAGACCCACCAGTAGAAGAAATCCCCTTTCCTCTTACTTAAATATGGGGGGGGGGGAGCCCATAATACAAAGAAATGGGGGAATCCCCCAAAAGAGGGTGCAACTGGAACCTTATTCCATGATTCTAATCTCTTCTCTCACCTGAAATTTCCCACATAATCATGTTGGGTGAAACTGGGACCCAGTATCTCCAAACTTGGTTATTCCCACACCAATGTGTCAAAATTGGGTGGCAGGATTATGGAAGGAGAGAACATTTCTCTAACAACTTATTAAACGAAAGTAATTCTTTCGCCCTTCAAGACAAAGCAGATAAATAGGAGCAACCTACATGTTAATCACCTTGTGATAGAGAAGCCTGAGGAAATGACACTAGATGAATCCATAAGGAGAAAGAGATTTCCTAGAGACAGAACAGTGTGGAAAGAGCACGGTGGGACAGAGTTGGAAACAACAGAATCCCACAGTAACAACTCCACAAGCAATATCAACAACCAACATCAAGTTAGTGAGCCTGTGGGGGGGAGCCTGTGGGAGGGGGGTTTCCTGAGAACTGTGCTTTGCGGGGACCATGGAGAATCAAACCCCAGCACACAGGCCCACCCACAGCGAGGCAGACACTCTACGGGCTCCGAAACCCCAGCCTCAGCCAGCCGCACTGAGGTCACGCAAGCCCACGCGAGGAGGATCCACACCAGGCTCTGGCTCCAGGCATGCTGGCCCGCAGCAGGGGGCTGTCTGGGACCGAGCCACACTCACCACCACAGGGGGATGCACAGCACCCCCGGCACCGTCAGCGCCAGCAGCAGCATCCGCCAGTCTCTGATGAAGTAAGCAAACAGTGGCAGCAGCATGTAGCCAACTGCAAAAAATGTGCACACTCCTAACGTAGAGAATATAATACGAACTGACTTGCCAAGAATTTCAGTTCCTGTTCAAAACAAGGGAGGAGTATTAGCATTTTAACTTACTTTAATATTTGTTGTTTTACATCAATTACCTGGCAGTTAGAGTTCGAACTGTAATTACTTGCAAAAGGGAAGAGGCACTTGTTTGCCGTGTGGCCCGGAGGAGGCATGATCAGGGTGAAGGAAAGCGGGAAGTGACCCAAGACTTGTCACCTTAGAGAAGGATGAGTTTTCATGAGATTTTAAAGGAGCCATAGATTTATCTTTTGAAGGCCATCTCATGTCACAGAAATATCATGCCCGCCCTGAGGGGTAATATCTTCTGAGAAGGCCACATTTCCAAAATGAGTGTCCCAGGTTGAGGAGCCGACAGGGTGCTCCAGGAGACAGTTGGGGCTCTTCTGGGGGGCTCTGTGGGGTCATGATGCATGGAGCCTTTCCCAGAGTTCTGCACTATAAACAGACACGGGGTCTTGGGAAACAGTGGGAAGTTCATAGTTAACTGAGTCGCGTTAGGACACCTTTAGCCACCCTTGAGCTCTGGGAAGTGATAAATAGGGTCCAGCTGGCTCCTGAGGTACATAGGGAAGGCTCCAGCATCCAGAGCTGAATTCCCCTCAGCCACACTGTGTCCAGAGATCAGCCCCAGGCAGAAATAGTCTATTCAGACCATGGAAAGAAAAGAAGCAGCTGATTTGCTGGCCCAGCAGGTGACAGGCAGCTCTACAGCTGGCCACACACCCAGGGAACTTCATGGAGCCTCCCCAGAGCGCCACAAAGGGCCAAGACTGCTTGGCGTTGGGCCCTAGTTTGGGACACACAGGTGGCTGTTGGCTGTTGGCTGTTGGCTGTTGGCTCTTGCTGTGCTCAGTGCCACAGGTCTTCCAGAGACATTCCCTGCCTCTTGGAGCTCTCGGTTGATATGGGGGAGTCTGAGAAGAAGCTCCTTCTGTTGTCACAGAGTTCCAGGCCCTTTCCGGAGTCCACTCTTGGTCCTCTGCCCTTAGGCAGAGATCTGGCCAATGGCAACGGCTCTGCCTTTTATTTGAGATCTGCCCACCACTGCAGAAAAGTAACCCAGGAAACAAAACAGCATTCAAAGGACCGTTCAGGCTTGTCTTTAAAGAGATATTTTCTCAGATGTGTTGATATGCCCTGAGCCCAGGCTAAAGAATTAAGGGCTAATTCCAGAGAAGCAGTACAATTACTACTGTTGACCCTTGAGCAATGGGTTTGAATTCCATGGGTCCACATACACAAGGTTTTTGTTTTTTGTTTTGTTTTGTTTTGTTTTTGTTTTAGTAAATAAGTATGGTACTGTAAATGTATTTCTCTTCCTTATGATTTTCATAATAACATTTTCTTTTTTCTAGCTAACTTTATTATAAGAATACAGTAATAATATATTCAACATAAAAAATATGTTAATTGTGGGGCCGCTGGGTGGCTCAGTCGGTTGAGCATCCGACTTCGACTCAGGTCATGATCTCACAGTTAGTGAGTTCGAGCCCCACTTCGGGCTCTGTGCTGACAGCTCAGAGCCTGGAGCCTGATTCGGATTCTGTGTCTCCCTCTCTCTCTGCCCCTCCTCCACTCATGCTCTGTCTCTCTCTCAAAAATAAATAAACATTAAAAAAATACATATGTTAATTGACTGTGTATGTTATCAGTAAGGCTTCTGATCAATGGTAGGCTCTTAGTAGTTAAGTGTTGGCAAAGTCAAAAGTAATACATGGGATTTTGGACTGTGCGGGTGAAGGAGGGGTCAGTACCCCAATCCCCTTGTTCATGGGTCAGTTGTATTTTCCTAGTTTCCCATTCTCACCACTTGTTCCTTATCCCCAACCCATTTCTTCCTCAGCATGACTCAGAGGTTTGCCTCAGTGGTTCCCTCTTGAACAGCCATTTCTAAAAAGCAGACTGTTGGAAATGTGTGCCTCTCACATCCCAGACTGTGGGCAACAGCCCTAACCACCTGGGGCCTGTTATAGCCTCTCAACTAATTTCCAAAAATAGGGCCTGACTTCTTTGAAGATCATGAGTGTTAATTTCAGGTATTTTCTTACCTCACTAAGGACCCTCCTACCACTCCACAGGCAGACTCACCATGCCATGTTTCTAAACACTTCAGCTGTAATTATTGTGATGTAAGAATGGATAGGGGGTGCTTTATTCCTAAGCAGAGATTCAGAAGTGAAGTAGCAGAGGATTTGGTTGTGGAAAAGAGAAAGTGCACAGGACCAAGGGAGAATCTTGCAGAATTGTGAAGCAAGGGAGCTCCCCCATACTTCCACGATCCTGATAAGAAAGAGAAGCGACACAACTGGGTTCCTGGATAATCTCTGTCTCTAAGCTCGAGTGTCAGGGCAGAACAGAGTTGTTCTGACTTTGCAGAGTACCCATGGGAGACAGAGCTTTTTAAATCTACCTCTCTGCCTTTCTGTGGAGCCACATGGATGGCATGAACCTGAAGAGTTCCTTATTAGCACGGCTTCCTGCTCTGTGACTTTTAGACCATCACCCCTCTGTAAACATTATCATTGTCCTCATCATCACCATCATCTTCACACTAGCATTTATTTTGAGCCGGCACTTTGAGTCAGGTTCTAGACTAAGTGTTTACATCTATCATCTCTTTGAAGCATCACAATAATTGTGCAAAAATGAATATTACTTCTGTTTTACACATAATCAGCTGAGACTTAAACAGTTCAAGCAAATGGTCTCACTTCACACCATGTATAAAAAATCACCTGGGGGCAAAGCCTGGGCCTTCTCAACCAGTCCTTCACCTGAGACTCCTAAAGGAGATATTCATGGGAGATGGGTCAGGCCATGGTCTCCTTTCAAGAAGCGAGGATTTGTGTTTTCCCTTCCTGGGCTGGTCTTCGAACCAACTGGAGGCCAACCAGCCCTCTCAGAGGAACGCTAAGAGAGGAGCCTTGATTCCTGCAGACCTTTCACAGGCTGTAGCTGCCCCACAGGTGACAGCAGTGACTTCTGGTTCTCCTGGCTGGGAATGCCTCTCCTGGCCTTGTTTACACCCTAGGTTTTTGCTTCTAGTTGGTCTTGGTCTAGTTGGTTCTTGGAGTGTCTATTGGGAGTAAGACTCTGTCATCTAAGCCAGAAGGGCCTGTCCTGGCCAGGAGTGTTTGCCTTTTGCCTGTCACTACCCCCTGAAGCTAAGTACTCTCTCCAAGAGGGTACTCTGTCCAAGTGGGTGACTCAGGGAGGGCCAGGCTCACTTCTGCATTGATCAAGGCCCTTCTGTGGGAGTCATCCCAGGAACCACTGAATCCATTCCACATGGAGGCAGGACATGCTCTTCCATGAATGACTAACACAGGCCTGTGGCAGACCCCAGCTCAAGAAATAAGGTGGGGCAGTTGCCAGAATCAGGAGTAGGAGGCAGGGGCCCCTGGGTTGTGAGTACAAAAACCATATGCAGAGTGGCACCTGCAGAAAGCCTGGGCTCCTTGACACTCGCTTACTACTAGAGTAATTTTGATAAGTCCTACTTCATGGAGTTCTTATTACAAGGACTGAGATACTGTGTGTAAAGTGCCTAGTAGAGCATCTGGCATATGACAGGTTCTCAGAAATAGCTAATTCTTTTATCCTTGTCAAACAATTGAAATATGCTGGATGTCAGAGGAATGATGGGAAGTATGGTGCCTTTGATCAAGAGGTCAGACAGTAGAACCTCTCTTTGCTCCCTGGAAAATACTCAGAATTCTCTCCAAATTAACCGATATTCCCCTACTCAGGGCTACTTCTCTCCCTTCTATGAACCTAAAGAGATCATTCTAGTTAAAAGTAACATTTCCTATCCCTGCATATATCCAGCATATAGCCACCCCTACCTCACCCATGTCTCATGTCCTCAGTAACAACTGCATTGACTGCCTCTGTTGACCAGATGTAAACTCCTTGAGAACAGACAAGCGTGAGTCCTTGCTCCTCCCTGGGTCCCTCCAGATCTTTCTTCACATGATGCAGTGCACAAAAGGGGTGACAACAAATTTCTGCATCTTTTTAATGTATTTATATCCCATCTCATCCCTTGAAGTCTTTGAGGTAGCTAATAACTTGAATACAATAAGAAAATGGTAACATTAAAGTAAAATACAAAGAAAGGTAAAAGTTATGCCTTGGAGAAAAGAACAAAAAATATGCAACTGATCACTTTGAAAAACACTATGGCACTTCCTTAAATGGTTAACCATAAAATTACCATATGACCTGGCAATTCCACTCCTAGGTATATACACAGGAGAACCGAAAAACACATATCCACAAAAAACTCTGTACTCATATGTTGATAGCAGCATTCTTTTTGATAACCAAAAAGTGGAAACAACCCAGATGCCCATCAACTGATGTATGGATGAACAAGATGTAGTAAATCACTCAATGGAATAATGATTCATGCTATAGCATGGACCAACCTTGAAAACATCAAGTGAAGCAAGTCAGTCACAAAGGTCACATATTGTATGATTCCACTTATCTGAAATGTTCAGAATAGATAAATCCATATGGACAGAAAGTAGATCAGTGGTTGCCAAGGGCTAGGAAAAGAGGAAAATGGGGAGTCTCTGCTAATGGGTACAGAGTTTGGGGGGAGGTGATGAAAAAGTCCTGGAGTTAGAAAGAGCTGATGGTTGTACAACTTTGTGAATATAGTAATAACCACTAAAATACACATTTTAGGGGCACCTGGGTGTCTCAGTAGGTTAAGCATCCAACTTGAGCTCAGGTCATGATCTTGTGGTTCACGAGATCGAGCCCCATGTTGTGCTCTGTGCTGACAGCTCAGAGCTTGGAGCCTGCTTCTGATTCTGTATCTCCCTCTTTCTCTACCCCTCCCCTGCTCATGCTCTGTCTCTCTCTTTTTCTCTCTCTCTCAAAAATAAAATAAACACTAAAAAGTTTTAAATACACATTTTAAAAGAGTGCATAGTATGGTATGCAAATTACACCTTAATTTAAAAACAATTTAGGGGTGCCTGAGTGGCTCAGTTAAGTGTCTGACTTCTGCTCAGGTCATGATCTTGTGGTTCGTGAGTTCGAGCCCTGCATCAGGCTCTCTGCCATCATCAGCACAAAGCCTGCTTTGGAACCTCTGTCCCTCTCCTTCTCTGCCCCTGCCCAGCTTGTGTGGGCATGCACGCTTTCTCTTTCTCTCTCTCTCTCTCTCTCTCAAAAAAAAAAAAAATTTTTTTTTTAAAAATATGTGGCTAAAAAAGACTGCACAATTGATATAGTGAAATTTCAATTTTGCCTGAGCTTTCTGGTAGCCAGAGCTATAAAGGAAGATGCCATCAGTTACATACTTATGAAAAGGAAAAACACATGTAAACACCAGAGGAAGCAGAGTTTTAAATCGTTCGGCATGCTGGCACAAATATTGCATAGGAGGTTGAAGTTAGGAGTACTAGGAAAATACTGAATTAATGGATTGGTCAAGACAGGAAGGCAGTTAACTGTGCAAAATAAATTTGAACAGGTAGTGATGAGGGATAAAGGAGGAGCCTGTGGCATTTTACCCAGAAGGCTGTGGACGGCTTGAAGGCATAATTTCTGGGAAACAGTGGGAGACGGTGAGGGGCAGCTGGAGTGTAGAAAGGGTCAGTGTCATTGGTCCTGAGTGGTCATTTCCTCCTAAACTAGCATGGTTGTGGCAGTGCCCTCACTTCCAGGGGTATCCACTTCATGTTCCTTTGGCTAGCATTGTTCCTTCCCTTCCTTTTCTTGTCTTCTGAGATTCTGCCAGGTTTTACAATTTTTAAAAGGTCTACTTCTGCATCGTTTTGAGAATGGGAGTAATTCAGCTTCCTGAATTAACGTGAAGCCTCTTAAAATGAGATTATCATCACAGAGTCTTGCCAGTCCTTCCCTAGTGCCAGAGGGCAAAAGAGAAGGCCCAGACCCCAAACTTCAGTTTATTTTACTTGAAACCCGGAATTCGCTGTTTTAGCCCTGGAACACTAGAGAGCGCCGCTGTGCTGCAGGAGAAGCCAGCCTCCACCAAGTAGTGCTCGCACTCCGCGCCAACCATGCCACCCGGCCCCAGGCACTGACACGAGTCTGCTGCTCCAGGGGGCACATTGGTTTTCAGTGATGTTCTTAAATGTGCATCCAGAGAACCCAACAAAAAGAGTCTCATACGAGGATACAGAAGTCGGCAGTTTCCTGCAAGTGCAATGAAAGCACAATAGCCAAGGAGGCTCTGGGACCCAGGTGGATGGATGGGGAGCCTGTTGCACCCAGCATCCAGCTCACTGATTGCTGGCTTGTACATGTGGGCTCTGATTGATTGTACATGATCTTACTTTCCCCGTGGCCCTGTCACTTCTCTTACACGGGGACCAGGGAGGGGAGTAGGTTGTAGTGTCAGGGCCAGCTGGGCAGGATTTCCCTGTGGGATGCTCTTCCAGCCTCATCCACTCACACAGGGGAGGTTCCAAGGCTCCAGAAGCATCCTACGCCCCTGGAAAGGCAGGACTCAATATTGGCCGTTCAGTAGAACCTGGGGGACACCAGGTCTGGGACAAACCCCACCTGGCTCCCAATCCCAATGATAGGGTTTCTCTGGCTTCACCATGATTTTCTGCCCTTCCCTTTTAGATGGTCTTTTAGGTCCTCCTTAAAGGAGTCTGCCAATCTCAGGCAGAATCATCTGCTTTGGGGAGACCTGTTTAGTCTCTGGTATGTGTCTGGCCCAAGTATAGCCACAAATTGGGCTTTTTGGACCTAGGGAGGATCACCCCTAGGAAGATGGATTCTGGGTGATTTTGCCCATGAGAACAAATAGGCTTTATTCAAGAGCCCTGTGTCCTTGCAGCCTTCATTAGGAGGTTGCAATTTCATCCTAAATTCCTCCAATTTCTCATTTCTAGCACTACTGGCCTGAAGCTGTGTGTCCTCTACACAAAGGACCTTCTTTAAGAACACCTGGCTCTTGGGGCACCTGGGTGGGTCAGTCAGTTAAGCATCCAACTTCAGTTTAGGTCATGATCTCACGGTTCGTGAGTTCAAGCCCTGTGTCTCGGGCTCTGTGCTGACAGCTCTGAGCCTGGGGCCTGCTTTGGATTTTGTGTCTCCCTCTCCCTCTGCCCCTCCCCTGCTCACACTGTCTGTCTGTCTGTCTGTCTTAAAAAAAAAAGAACATCTGGCTCCCCTCTTTCCCCACAAGGAAGAGGGAGGCCCCCCTCCTGCTGGGGCCTGCTGAAGAGGGTACTAACTGTCAGGACCATGTGGCTCCAGCATGCTCTTCCCTCCCCCCATCTTCAGACACCTTGGCTATGGGAGCTCTTCACAAATCATTAAAGGAGTGGAATGTGAGCAATTCCATCTTAACCTCACAGAGAGTGTACACGTCCTCAACTAAGAGAGCATAGCATCTCCAAATCCAGGGAGTCATTCAGATTCTTAAAAGCAATCAGAATCCATCTTACCAGACGCAGCAGGAAGAATTGTTAGACTTACATTAAAAGGGCATGTTAATAATTACACTGTGACAATAGGGGCAAACTGGGTCAGCAATGAATCAACAAGGATATATTGTCAGCCTAGAGATTATAGGAACTGTTGTCTATTGTTCCAGAAGGGCCCCTCATTTCCCCTCCTCTCAGCTGGTCAGAGTCAGCAGGTGGGCTCAGAGAGCATGTTGGGGTGCTTGCTCTCATGGGTGACCCTGGTCAGCCTGCTTGGAGCTCACCTCACTTCCTCTCAGGAAATGCTGGTGAGGGCCCTGGGGGCCTCCTCATGTCTTTTAGTTTGTGTGTCCCACTCAGCAGCCTGAGACTCCAGAAGCAAGGCTGTTGTTAGGAGATAGGACTACTATCAGCAAGACTTCATCCTGCACACTGCTGATATTCTCTGGAGTGAGCTCCACCAGACCTGCCCAGGGATGGCAGACTGGCACTGAACTCCTGTCTGGCACATGCCTGCCTCTTCTACCTGTGTACCGGCTACACCATCTACCCTAAGTTCTTCCACAGGCCATGCACAGCTGCCAGGAAGACTTTTGCCCTGACACAGGCAGACATCCCAAGCTTTCAAAGCTCAAGTCAAAGACATCCCCAGCACCCCAACTTTGTGCCTTTGCCAAGCCCCGTGTTGCTGAATTGTGCTCAGCTATTGTGTGGCTGGTTCCTATCAGCTCCAGCTTCTATCTACCACTACATTCCAGAGCCCAGCCTTGTGGGTGCCTGCCTTGCCTGCAACCAGATCAAAGAACCTGAGGCTTCAGCCCCCTCCCCAACACACATATGAGGCCGATCATGTTTTAGAAGCACAGCCCATGGGTTGAGGAGCCTCCTGCTGTCCTAAGAGCACTCCCTATGCTCCTCTTTGGTTGTCCCTTCTTCCTGGCCTCTCAAAAGGTTTGAAGGAGAAGGCCGGAGCATCAGAAAACATTCTTACCTAGAATGAAGGCCACCACATAGTTGGAGATCTGTCCCATGCCCACGATGACAAATAACACAGTAAACATCTCCCAGTTGATGGAGAAAATCTGTACGAAGCTGAAGCCAGTTTGCACAGCCATGGTCGCAAAGAGGATGCTCTTCCTGCCAAACCTGTAGAATACAGCACAGCACAAAAGATGGCATGTGCAGTTCACAGCCGGGCATGTGGCAAACCCTGAGTCAGGCATCACTGCAGACTTTGTGTTTGTTTGTTTGTTTGTCTGTCTGTCTGTTTGTTTTCAGGGCTGTGTGATAGACTTTTCTCCCTGTCTCATCCTCCCACTTCTTCCTTGGTGAGGTCTTGGGCATCCATCTACCCAGGAAGTGACTTCTGAGATTCAAAACCTTCTGTAAAGGCCCCATATCTTGAAATCACAGAGCGGCTCATGCAAGGACCACATAGAATTCTGCTCTTTAGAATAAGCCACAGGAAGAAGCTGCCACCACATTTCTGGCAAATTGGTAAGTACAGGTTACAGATACATTTATCAGCAATATGGGAATTGTGTCAATCCAGAGTGAAGACTCCCTTTATGGCAGTGGTCTTCAACTTTAGCTATACTTGAAACCCCCTGGTGCCAAAAAATGCCCGCGTCAGCATCTCACCTCCTAAGATTCTTATTGTCTAGGATGCAGTTTGCGTGTCAGGATTTAAAAAAAATTCCCAGATGAGTCTAATGTGCAAACAAAATTGCAAGCCAGTTCTCTATGGGAAAAGTAGCTCTTAGCAGTAGACATGCTGAAAATTGGCTTAAGCCTTCACTTCGCTTTCTGATAGTGACCAATGAGTAGAATGGAGCACAGGCGTGGCCAAACTGTCTCCTACCTCATTTTCCAAAATCAGATCTCAGGCTGTTGGGTTTGCTGTCCCTTTGGACTTGGTAAGTGGCGGAGTGATAGGCATTCCTCTGGGAAGCCTTCTCAACACTGCCGTTTAGCATTCCCACCTTCCTGCTCTGGTCCCCATAGAACATTCAGGGGCCAGTGAGGCACTTCTCCTGGAGCTGCGATGCTGTCTCCTCTAGATTGAGATCCAGGAGGTCCACAACCAGCCTCGGTCAGTCTGTGGCCCTGGTGCCCTGCATAGCAGTGATGTGGGCACTCACTGTCTGGCCCTTACTCTGACTGATGGCTGTTTGTGGACAGATAATGTGCCATCTGAAAGTTAGGGATAGGATGGGGAGGCAGTGGTGATGCCAGCAGGGTGTGTGTGTGTGTGTGTGTGTGTGTTCTTTTTTTGAGAAGTTTGGTGATATAAAGACTGCAGTCTCCAGTGGGACCATTGCCTCCTCCTGACCTTTGGGCAAAACCCTGGAAATGCAAGGCTGGGAAAACTGAACAAAGTAAGGTTCCAATAAGGAAATGAGGGCAGGGAAGATGTGAGATATTAGGGCTCCTCCTTGCACTGACTTGTTGGTATGAGGGGCCTCTCTTTCTCTGGGTAGAAATACCCGAAATTCAGTTCAACTCCCAGACAGATAGTGAATGGACAAGGGGCTCTATCCCACCCTTTCTCCCTCCCAGCCTCCTTACCTGTCTGATAGCTGCCCGGACACGAAGGAGCCAAAGAGCACACCCAGGAAGAACAGGGAGGAGGTGAGGGGCGTCTTCCAGTCATCTTCACACACTAGACTCCACTGCCAGAGAAGACAACATGAAGCATGGACCCAGCCCTCCAGCAGGCCCAGTCCCAGCCCAGATCTGAGGGAGTAGCATGGCAGCTGGAAAAGGCTCTCCTCCCCTGTGACAGGCTGTCAACTTTGTGCTAAGGGCCTAGGTCTCACCCTGGGGGTGACTCTTGACTCTAGCATTTACTGGGGCAAGTCACTGCCCTCCCTGAGATTCACCTTCCTCTTCTCCAGGTAAGGGAGGGTAATGCCTTGGCTCTTCTTGCGTCCCATAGCAAAAAGCTAGCCGAGGCCACGGCTGTGACCGGTGACCCCTCAGTTGTGAAGCAGTATGAAGCAAGGTAGTATTTCTGTTTCAGAAGGCATCCAAGCATGGAGGGAAGGTGTTTGAAACTCCCCAGGGGCAGGGCAGAGGGCCTGGTCCCTTGGTCCAGGCATAGAAGTTTCCTCTGCCTTGTTGAAAAGTGCAAGTGGTCTATGATTATATTTTCTGAGCAGACTCCTCCAGAAAACCTTGTGTTCACTGCTCTATTCACACCATAGGCTGAGTTTGGAGCCTAAATTCAGGGCCCACTGTGTGGTGGGGGGTGGGTATCTATACCTCCCCAGCACCCCTTATCTCCCCTCTACACTCCTCCATACTCTTTCCTACCCTTCCTACCCAGCCTTTCCAGAAAGGTGGTTCCTCCAATTCCCCAGGGCCTGTGGGCTGTCACACCCCTAACAAGTCCCTGCTGGTGGATCCATAACATGAGGGCTTCAGCAGGAATTTCAGCTCCCAGCTCTTCAATTTAGTCAAGTCAGCAAAATTTCAAGGGAAGTTGCAAAGATTTCAAAGTGTGCTCAGTGAGCTTTCATATATATATATATATATATATATATATATATGAATGAAATATATGTGTATATGTATGTATATATATGTATATATGAAATATATATACATCCATATACACATATATACTGCAGGCACCCATAGATATTTTGGGGGCTCTGGGTCAAGGGATTGCTATGTGTGGCAAGATGATCCAGTCTACAGGAAAACCCCCTGCCTCCTACCCAATCCCCCCTCCACTTGGTGGTAGAACTGCTTCCATGACATTCATTAAGCAGTTCAGTTCTTAATCCTCACAACTTCCCTAAAATAGATTTAAAAATGAATTCACATATTTATATCACACTTCAGTCTCCAGCAGGACGCATCCAAGAGAAAAGTATAAAACAAAAGGCTAAGGAGTCAGGGCACACAACAGAGGGGAGGAAGGGTTGCAAAATAACCAAGCCAGGATTAGACCCACAGCCAGCTGTCCTGCCCAGGGGCCTGCATGCTTGCCAG
Source organism: Panthera uncia (assembly GCF_023721935.1). Classification (NCBI taxonomy): domain Eukaryota; kingdom Metazoa; phylum Chordata; class Mammalia; order Carnivora; family Felidae; genus Panthera; species Panthera uncia. Next base: position 25,652,930 of record NW_026057577.1, on the reverse strand, counting down.
AGACGCTCTGAAATCCAGCTCTGAAGATCCCTGTGGCTCAGCTCACAGGATCCGCATAGGCAAAGTAATATACTTGTTCTGCAGAATTTAGTTTTTCTAAGTACTAAGACCTGAGAGAAGTCTCTCCTGTAGACTTCCTTCCACAAAGGGGTCACGCTGTGATGTTGAGGATAAGGTCCTTGAGAACACTCCCGTCCTAAAGACAATAACAAGATTCATGAGGCCGCCTCTCCTGGCACCCACGATCCTGGCTACAGGCAGAAAGCCCAAGCATAGCTCTGCAGAGGAAAAACAAAGTGGGCCAGGAACTTGACTCTCTGTCCCCCAGGCACAAGCAGAGGATGAATCTGAGATCATGTCCAGAGTACAGTTTTTCTTCAACTGAGGTTCCTGAATGGGCTTCAGGGGAAAGGGCACAAACCCTCCAAAACTGTATGCCTGGATTCATGTGCCCTGTCATGCCATGGGTTAGAAGGCATAGACAGGACATGCACCTGAATTAGTGGCCACCCACTTCTGAAAAATCACTGGCCAAAGTGTCAGAAAAGAGCTTGGAATCTGCCCCAACACTCAGATTCATAAAACTGAGACTCCAAAGCCTCCTAACATGTTGTTTTGCCTGCTTTGTGTAAGAGTGAACTGAGGTTCTGAGACTGGGTTTGTCTGAAGTCATAGCAGTAAATGGGCTTGCTAGATACCAGCTCAGGCTTGATCTTGTACCAACCTTGCACCCATGTCATGCTTTGGACAAGAACTCCAAAGGTCAGGCAAATGAGCTTATTAGATACCATCCCCTATAATTCTTCATGGAAGACAGTAGGACCAAGGGCAAAAGACCTCTACCACAGCCTTTAGTGCTGGGCAGAGCTGAGAAACTCTCAAGTGTGGTAGGGGTATTGATGTGTCTATTGTTCACTGTCACCATCCCATCTGCAGTCAAGCAGAAAAGCTCTTCAAAGAGAATGTGCTCTCCTTTGTGGTTTTTGAGTATTTTTCTGTCAGGATTTTGCCTTAGAGTAGGATAAATAAGACTTAAAGACGGGCGCCTGGGTGGCTCAGTCATTTGAGCGTCTGACTTCAGCTCAGGTCATGATCTCACGATTCATGAATTTGAGCCCTGTGTCGGGCTCTGTGCTGACAGCTTGGAGCCTGGAGCCTGCTTTGGATTCTGTGTGTCTCTCTCTGCCCCTCTCCTGCTCTCTCTCTCTCTCTCTCTCAAAAATAAATAAACATTAAGGAAAAAGAAAGAATTAAAGACAGAAAGGAAAGAGGAAGACTGTTATATGTGGAGCCAGGGATTACATGGCAAAGGTAGCGAGCAGGATTGGCTACCTGGTACAATCTGAAAATGCAAGACACTTTGTTCAAAAACTATGAAGAATTTCAAGATGTTAGTAGCAGAGCATTACAAACAACTTTGGAGCCCCATATGACTGCACAGTTTGCATGCCCATAAAGAAGGCCTGGCAGTGGGTCGAGCCTGGTCCATTTAGGGAATGGAGCAGGACAAGTTCTGAATTGGGGTGCTGGGAAGGATGGGTTAAGGGCCAGCTCCCCATTGCTCTCCTATTGGAGCCCACACAGCCATGGCTCTAGGTCCCCCTTCTTCCCTGAAGAGGGGCCCAAGAAGCCCTATCAGCATCATGTGGCACAGGAGGTAGTCATGTGCACATAGCATCCACCTGTTGCGGGTTCATGGAGGGTGTTTTTGGCCTTTGGAACTCCTGCTCATACCCAGCAGAGGAAGGCAGCTGGACATCATAGCTACCCATGGTTCATTCCAAGGTTGGGCCCTCTCTTGAGAAGTTACTATGCCCAGAAAATCTGTTTGGAAAGCTGAAGCAGACCTAGTAATAGGATATAGGATTTGTAGACAAAGTTCCAGCTTCAGCTCATGAGACTAGAGTCCTAGAAATCAGTTGCCAGCCTAAAGAAGGGCCCTTTTCTCCATGGGGCTATTGTGGAGGCCAGGCCCTACCTGTGACCAGCCCCTTGGGACTTGAGGGGTGCATCTTGGTGCCCCACTAGCCAGAGCCCAGGGAACTCCCTGTGGTTAGCAATGACATTGTAGGCTGAGTGGAAGATAGTCTTAAAAAAATCTTTTTAATAAGAAAATGTTTATTTTATTTAATGTTTATTTTGAGAGAAATTTTTTAAATAAAAAATTTATTTAAATATTTTTAATGTTTATTTTTGAGAGAGAGAGAGAGAGAGCAGGGGAGGGGCAGACACACACACACACACACACACACACACACTCACACACACACACACACACACACACAGAATCCAAAGCAGGCTCCAGGTTCTGAGCTGTCAGCACAAAGCCCAACACAGGGCTCAAACCCACAAACTTGGAGATCATGACCTGAGCCGAAATCAGACGCTCAATCAACAGAGTCAGCCAGGAGTCCTGAAGAGAGTCTTTTCTTAAATAAGACAGAACTGTCCCTTGGGTCTCTGCACATATGTGTACATACATGTACACACAAACATGCATAACGTGATTTGCTCAGAGACTAGTGGTGGACGGTCTGGTGAGGAGCTGGCTGGTGTTGCCCTGGAGCTGTGATTTCAGATCAAGCACTAAAATTTCCAAAACATAACCCCCTCCTCCTCCACCACACACACACACACACACACACACACACACACACACACCACATTGGACACAGTGTAATGTAGGAACTAACTGGCCCAAGCTGTGTAGAGTGGGGGCACCGGATATGCCTTCTCAGGGTTACCATGTCTGCCTCATCCCCAGGGTCTTAGACCTCAGGGTCTTAACATTCCTTAACATAGCAGAGTGAGTTGTTGTAGCTGGGCCACCCACCCTTCAGCTTTGCTTTAAGAAACAAAAACCCAGGTCACAAGGTAATAGAAGACGGAAGGCCACTCTTGGCATAGAAATGCATGTCTCTCATGCCCCTTCACAGAAACATTGACTATAGTGTATTGGGTGCTCATTGTGTGCCTTGTATTATCTCATGGGATCTCAAGGTTGTCATGTGAAATGAGTACTCTCTTTATCCCTACTTTATAAATGAGGAAATGAAGGCACAGGGCAATGAAGCAACCAGCTCGAGTTCTAGTGGATTGGCAAAAGGAATTGCTTAATTATTTATTCAACCGTCATTGAGCACCTGCTCTGGGCCAGACTCTGTGTGGGGCACAAAACAGACATGGTTGCTGCCTCCACAAAGCTCAAGGTCAAGCATACTTTATAGGACAGATCAGGTGTGCATATGTGCATGCATGAGCCCAGTAGTCCTGGGCAGGGCAGGCTCTGTTCTGGGCCACTGTGCCCTTGATCTCTGGCTAGAGAGAAAAAGAGACACCCCTTCCTCAACCTCTTTCAGATGGACAGAGTTCTAAAACCTGAACTCAATCAGGTAATCATTTTAGATAACTAACGCTTGCACCAGGCTAGGCAAATGGTGTATATTCAACAAATTGTTCATGAATGAATGCTGAATGCTGAACAATCAGGTGTAATGGAAAATGAGTTTGGGGAAAACCATGGTATCACACGCTGTCCTTTGAAAATCACCTTTAACCTTGAACTGTGAAAGTAGCCAGTCTAGCTAGCAGTTTTACCCTTTACCAAAGCCATAAAAGAACATAAAGATAAGAGTATCCCTGTGACCTCCATAATACTGAGAACTCCAGAAGGCAGCCTGACGTTGAGCAAAGAGCACAGGCTCTCTTGGGCTCTACCACTTCTGGTTGTGTGACTTTGGGCATTCATCCACCTCTATCAGCCTGCTTTCTCATCTTCAAAGAAGTAACAAGAACACCCCTTCCTGGGGTTGTCATGAGCACAGGAGATGTAAGTACAGTGTTTAACACAGTGTCTGACACATTTCAGGCCTCATTAAATGGTCATTCACTTTCTACTAAGCTCATGCCTTTGTCCTCACAGCAAAATCATGACTTAGAACAAACAGTATGAATGAATAAGTAAAGCAGGTTACACTTAAACCTGACTAGCCAACAGAGATTCTTGGATATAAGAACTTCTTCGTCAGTGACCGAAAACCAAAAAAGCTTTTACCAGAAAGCATAAAATCCTTTTATAAATGGATATCAATCTCAGAGATTACTGTGAATGAAAAGCTAGCAATAGTCCATTTAAGAATGAAAAATAGGTTTCCATTGTGTCATCTTACACTTTTCATTCCAGGGGAAAAATAGGAAGTAGTAGTTAGTTAATAACAGAATACACATCCACTCCAATTTCTTTTTCATAACTTTGTTGTGACTAAGCTAGAAATTTCCCAGCCACATGATGGGGATGGATGTGGGGAAATCTAGGTTTTTTGTTCTTTGTGTTTATAATAGCTTCATTGAAATACAATTTACATACCATAAAATTCACTCTTGTAATGTGTACAATTCAGTGGTTTTTGGCATTATTTGAAGAGTTATGCAGCCATCAGCACTATCTAATTTGAGAACATTTTCAGCACCTCTGAAAGAAACCCCATACCCATGAACAGTCACTTCCCATTCTCTTCCCTCGGCCTCTGGCAACCACTAATACATTTTCTGTCTCTAAGGATTTGCCAATTCTGGACATTTAATTTAAGTGGAACTATACAATATGTAGTATTTTGTGACTGGCTTCTTTCACTCAGCATAATGTTTTCAAGGTTCATTCATGTCGTTTTAGCATGTATCAGTACTTCTTTCCTTTTTACAGTTGAATAATACACCACTGTATGGATAGACTACATTTTACTTAGCAGTCATCAGTTGATAGACAATGGGGTTGTTTCCACTTTATGGCTTTTATGAATAATGATGCCATGGGGGTGCCTGGGTGGCTCAGTTGGTTAAGTATCTAACTCTTGGTTCAGTTCAGGTCATGATCTCATGGTTTGTGAGTTTGAGCCTTGCATCAGGCTCAGCTCTGATAGTGTAGAGCCTACTTGGGATTGTGTCTCTCTGACCTTCTCCCCTCCCTCAAAAATAAATAATAAACTTAAAAAAACATTAAAAAATAATGATGCCATGAATTTCTGCAGACAGGATTTTGTATGGATATATGTTTTCATTTTTCTTGGGTATATACATAGGAGTGGAACTGCTAAGTCGTGATAAATCTACATTTAACCTTTCAAGAAACTCCCAAAGTATTTTCTAAAGTGGCTGCATCATTTTACAGTCCCAACAGCAATGAACAAGGGTTTCAGTTCTCCATCTTCCTACCAACACTTGTTATTGTATGTCATTTTAACTCTAACCATCCCAACAGGTATTAAGTGTCTTATTGTGGTTTCAATTTTCATTTCCCTTATGACTAATAATACTGAACAAATTTTGTGTTGAATCTATAGATAAATTTGAGGAGTGCTACTATCTTAACAATATTATGACTTCTACTTCATGAGCAGAACATGACATGTCTTCACATTTATTTATGTCTTCCTTTTTTTTTTTTTAATTTGAGAGAGAGAGAGAAAGACAGTGCATGTGCACACGCGAAGGAGAGGGCAGAACGAGAGAATCCCAAGCAGGCTCCATGCTCAGCACAGAGCCTGACTTGGGGCTTGATCCCACAACCCTGTGATCAAGACCCAAGATGAAATCGAGAGTCAGTCCTTTAATGTACTGAGCCACCCAAGTGCTCCTATTTATGTCTTCTTTAATTTCTTTCAAAGATGTTTTTTAGTTTTCAGAGCTTAAGTTGTTCATTTAAAAAAACTTATTCCTGAAGAATAAGTTGTGAAAACTTTCTCTCAGTTGTGCGTTTTTGTATTTGGGAATATCTTTACTTCATTTTTGAAAGATAGTTTTGCTAGAACTAAGATTCTTGGTTGACATCTTTTTTCTTTCACCATTTTGAATATGTTACCCACTGGCTTCTGGCCTCCATTGTTTCTGATGAGAAGTCAAGGGTAAACCTTATCAGGCTTCCCTTGTATGTCACAAGTCATATTTTCTTTGCTGCTTTCAAAACTTTACCTTTGTCTTTGGGTCTCAGCAGTTTTACTATAATGTATCTGTGTGTGGAACTCTTTTTGTTTCTTCCACTTGGAATTCTTTGAGCTTCTGAGCTGTGTAGATTAGTGTTTTTCTTCTTCAACTTCTAACAAATGCAGTTATTTCCCGTGGGGACAGCTTCAGAGCTCCATTCTTATGGCCTACCTGTCTGCCTGGACAAAATCTCTGAGCCCTTGCTCCAGAGCCGGTAGTAGGAAAAGTGGCCCTCAGAATTGGATTCTGGGTGAGGATTGTAGCCTCTGCATTTCAGCTTGACTCTCCTGGGATGGAACATCTTACCTTACAAACAATCTGGGACAAGCACAACCAGGGCCCCAGTATTCTCAGTCTGTGGAATCTGGGCTTGAGCTGCCACTATATGAGTAGGAGCCAAGTAGAGGATGGGATTCCCCAATCTCTTGGCTGTACTCACCAGGCATAAAGCCTCTACAACTCGGAGCTCAGGGGATAGTGGGGGGGGGAAGGGGGGCACTAAACCTTAAAATGTCCTCAGTATCCTTCCTTCTTTAGATTACAGGTAAAGAAAAAACAACCATAGGTGGGGAGGCCTCAGTGGAGAGCTCTGTGGTCACTAGAGGCTGAACCAAAGCAAAAGTTTGAGTGGGATGGTAAGGATGGGAGTGGAGGCACCTGAAGGAAAGAGAAGGGGACTCAGAGATCCGGCTCTCCCCCGTGCAGCCTGGCATCAGATCCACCACACATCTCCTAGGCTCCACTCTGGGAACAGAAGTGAGTGAGATGGGGTCTGTATCAGCCCTCCAGCACTGAGGGGAAGCTATGGAAGATGCCACTGTGAACCTGACCTCCAGTCCTACAAATACACAGCAAAAGCCGCCAGCCTCAGGCTATCTGTGGCCATCGCTAGGGCATGTGAGTCAACCTGGCCCTTCCCAAGAGCCTCCAATCTCTCTCCACCATCTCTACTCCAAATGCGTGCTTTTCTTGCTCTTCTTTTGGGCTCCAAAGACATACTTAAAACCAGACCAAAGTTTCAGATAACAAGGCAGCCCTGCATTAGCCCGGAATATGAAGTGAATTTAGCTTGCTGCCAGGACGAAATTATAGTCCACTCAGAGGCATGTGCAGCTCCTGTGACCCATCCTGCCAGAGCCTTGTTTTTGTCAATACACCACCCTACCTCTTGGACTCTGTGTGAGCATTCTGTTGTACACCAGGAGGGATGGACAAAGTTTGTTTATCCAGAAACTTGGCAGGAGATGTGGGTGAAGAAGCCTCCGGACAAAAGCACATTCTGAGATCCTGGTGGCCATTGTCAGAGGAGCACAGCTGAGAGGCAACGTGCAAACTGTTTGGGGTGAGGCAGCTGATAAACAAACAGGGAAGCAATTTCAGATCAGAGCTAGGGGAAGCCCCTGAGTCTCTTTTATTTGTTTTCTGTGCAAGATCTTTCTGAAAATCTCGCTGGTGTTGGCTGGAGGCGTAGATCCCATACCTTGTCCCCTCTGGAATGTGACAGAGAGCTAGAGTGTGAACTTGGTTAATAATATTCAGGCTGTCCTGACAGCCAAGCTGCTAGTCTCTACACTCACCAGCAGCATTTCCTGGTAGCTTCCAGGCCTGACAGAAAGAAAACTGCATAAGCCTGCCTACTGCTCAAAGTTTTCACCTTTGTCAGAGGCCACCCAGGCCTCAGAGGAGGCACATCCTGTGGTATGTAGTCCCAGGTAGTAGCAACCAGATATCAACCTTAGTCTATTTCATCGTCCCTCCTCTGCTACTCCCAATGCCTCCCATAAGCGCCCTATTAGCAGAGGATGAGGCCCTCATGTTCCTACCTCATACTTTTGGGTTATGGGTGGAGAATCAGTGTGTCCTCCTCTGTCTGTGCCCTGACCCCAGGTCCCAGGAAAGATGGCATGAGTCTAGTGCCCCTAGAGGCCCAGGCCCTTTGCTGGAGGCTGTATCATGCTCAAGGGCATAGCCACCAGCAGCTCCACCCACGGATTCCTAAAGGATGCAGCCAACTTCAGGAAAGGACAGAAGCCTGGATGATGGAGAAGCATGCCCGCCTCAGGCCACTGACAGCCTGCCACAGAAAGCTGGTCCTTACCAAAAAAAGGCTCTCACAGGGCCTCTGGAGCATGGGGCCTAGGAGAAGTGGTACCCAGCTCAGAAGTGACTGCCTAGTTTTCCCAACTTGTAAACTACTTGTAATTTTGTGAGGAACTGCCATACTGTTTTTCATAGTGGCTACACCTTTTTATACTCCTACCAACAGTGCACAAGAATTCCAATTTCTCCATATAACAGCCATCCTAATGGGTGTGAGGTGATATCTCACTGTGGTGTTGATTACATTTCCTTACTGATTAGTAATGTCGAGCAGATTTTCACATGCTTGTATCTCCTCTCGTAGTTAAGGAAACTGAGGCTTTGAAAAGTGATGTAACTGCTGAAGTCAGCCAAGTGGCTAGGGGTGGGGTCAGAACTGGCCCTCCAGTCTGACTCCAGAACTTCTTCTTGTGTCACCATCTGTCTGTGGAGAACCACCTCCCCCTACTCACCGACTCAGAGGTGCTTCTCCTCTCCTTCCTCCCAAACACCAGTATCCATTTGTCTTTTATTTTACTCTTCCACCAAAAAAGAAGCAAGGAAGGGAAAGCCTGCTGAGAAAAGCAAACCCTTTTCCTGCGTGTGAGTGTGTGATGATGTGCATCCCCAGAGGTGCCCACAGGATCCTTTAGTAGGGCACAACAGGAGGAGCTATGGACTTGAAGGTGAGCAGCTACCCACCCTTCACACCATGAGGTCAATGACACCAGCAAGGAAGAGAAAAGAGTTCAGATCAGCTTTTAGGGGGGCTGCAGCTAGTGGGGCCAGCTTTAGCTCAAGTTCCAGGAATTGAGGTGGAGTGAGCTGATCCCCAGTCTTAGATACCCCAGGACCAGGCTGTGGGAAGGGGGTGGGCACTAGGAGCCCCTGCTAGGGGATCAATGCCAGAGAAGCACAGTCACTTCAGGGTCCAAGGTAGGCCTGGTGGCAATGCTGGGGGATCCAGAGGTGGGTCACAGGCTGAGCCCACTTTCCACAGGTCCTATAGATCCTGTAGCCACCACCCCTGGCTGGCCACCAGTCTCTTGCCAAGGAAACTCCCACAGATTCCTCACTGGTCTTCTTGCTTTTCATAGCAGCTAGAGTAAGCTTCTGCTGAAAACCCAAATCTGGCCATGTTACCCCTTGCTTAGAACCCTTATTATTTCCTCACTGCTCTCAGAATAAAGTCAATTACTCAACATTTTTACAGTGACCACTGTGAAATGATCTCTGTAGGCATATCTAGCCTCACCTGTCATCCCCTGAACATCATCTGCCTGGATCTACGGGAATTCCTTCCACGGAATCTGCCATGTTCTTTGCTTGGGCAAGTTCTACTCATATTTCCAGACTCAGCTCTAATTTTTCACTCTTTCTTGGAGGGTTCCCTCACCCTGTTATCTGCACAGAGACAGTAATATACTGCTCCAGGTCACACAGCAGGTCAGCCAAATTTGAATTCAGGCTCCAGAATCCTATTACTAACCAGAGTTAGTGTTAGCCCTCTCTGTAACCTGGCCAGTGTGCCCCAGGGGCATGTGAGTTTTGAAAGCAGCCCCTACACCCCAACTGTCTTTAGCCTAGTGCCCAGCATAAGGCCAGACATGGTGTCTGATGATTGCTACATTGTTCTGAGACAAGAGGATTAAGGACTAAGAGGGGCCACACTGGGGTTTTTCTTGGGAGGAACATAGAGCAGGGGCAGGGCCAGAAGCTGGGAAATCCTACCTGTCTGATCAACAGCAGGAAACTGGTCTGGGTATGCCCCCCTCAGAAGGACGCGGCATCTTGTGGCCCATAGCACATGTGAAGCAAGAAGTGTAAGGGACAAAGTATGTGCGTAGCCTGACTCCTGAAACAGAAAACTTGCCATCAAACCACTTAGGATCCTAAGGTGCTAATGGCATAAGCTGGAACCCCTGCCGGCCCCTGCATCCTATGCTCAGAAGAGTCTCTGTGAGTCAGTCTCTTTATCAGTACGTTGGGGCCAGAGTTATGGCTCCTGTGGCCCCTGTAGCCAGTCAGCATCAGAAGGTCCTCTGCTCCTTTTCAGAGAAATTGGAGCCTCAAGATAGGACCCAAAGCTTCACCAAAATGTGTATGGCAGAGCAGTAGACCCTTTGATTCTTTCAGACCTCTGTGGCCAGGAAACAGGTCAAACCTGCCCACAGCCTGCCCTGCAACAAGGCTCTTCTCTGTGTCTGCACTTGGGTTCAGCAGAGATCCCCACACCCTTCCTCATGTGAGTAGCAGGAACTTGAATCAGACTGTACATCTGAGCAGCCTGGGACTGGGCCTCTTGGGAAACAATTTCATCTGTTGTGAAACTCAAAAAGGGAAAGACAGTTGGCGACAACACTCCCTGCTCCATCCCCTCCATATTAGACTGGACCGCTCAGGAATAAGCCTCACTCGAGCCCTGCTCATGCTCTGCACACACGTGTTTGAGAAGCATAACCCAGTTGCTTGCCAGTCAGGTTTGACTGCAAGTGGGAAACGCGGACCCAGGCACTGCCAGGGAGTCTCAAGGGATATGAGGCAGATGAAGTGTCATTCACACACCCACCTCAGTCACGATGGTGGACAGGTAGATGTCCTGGCTGAACTCCCAGCCATCCAGGCAGCTCTCCTGCTCCAGTTGCTCCAGATCCACATCGCGCCCCGGCTCCAGCCCCAGTGCCGAGAAGTTGGCGATCGCCGCCAGCCGGTAGCGCCGGCAGCTGTGAGGCACCTCACGACCGTCCTGCAGCCGCAGCGGGATACTGTGGTTGCGCCACGCGCTGCTCAGGTTCGCGGTGTCGGGCACCCGGCAGCGGTGCTCCGGGGTGGCGGCCAGGAACACGACTGACATTCCATTGAAGCCGTTGGGGATGATGCTGGCGCTGAGCAGGAAGAAGATGAGGCGCTGGAAGGGCCCCCACTCGCCCAGGAAGGCCGTCACCTCGTCGTAGTCCCGCATGCTTCCCACCGTCGCTCTGCCCCAGCAACAAGGGGTGCGAAAAGCCGTCCCCGTACCGAGTCGTGCAGCAGAGAGCTTTCCCCGAGGGTGTCAGAACGTTCTCGGAGTCGTGGAAGGCTGCGGGAAATTGGGGCCCACGACCGGGGAGGGTTCCCGGGAAACAGGCTGCGTGCGTTGGAACTCTCCCGGTCGCAAAGCTAGAAGCCACGGGAGGCACTACGGACCACACGCCCCTCTCGGCAGGGGCGGGGAGGGGAGTGGAGGGCGGCCGCGCAGGAGGGGTGGGGCTCCCCGCCGGCTCCGCCTGGTGCTCCACCCCCCTGCCCTTGCGACCCCGCGCCTGAGCCGCCCTGGGCTCCCAACGGCCCGGTGAGGCAAAGCTCCGCTCCCTCGCACCCTAAGTCGCCCGCGACCCCAAGTGCGGAGGCCCCAGGCCGAAGCTCCGGAGGGGAGAGCGGGCGAAAGGCAGGAGCCGAGGCTGGACACCGAGGTCTTGGAGAAGTCGGCCCTTGGCCCTCTCCGTGGGCGTCGCTCCAGGCCTCTCCTGGGGCAGGGGTCTCTCCGTGCGTGGCCCTTCCAATCCTGGTTCCGAGTTCAGGTGTCCTCGGGCGCCGCGCGGACGGCGTGTCCGTGGAGTCGGTGCTCAGGAGAAGCCTCTGTGAGCGCGAGGGTGACAGGAGTGCGACCTCTGCGCTGGCACCAGGCTGACAGGGCGCTCACTCCCCACCCGTCCGAGGACGAGGACGGCCGGACTCAATCACCATCCCGCGCTGCTCCGGAAAGCGTCTTCTGGCCAGCCTGGAGCTTCACCTTAAGAAAAGGGGGGAACAGGCCCAGAGCCCGGAAAGGATGAGCAAGGTCACACTGCGTCAGAGACAGGTGCTGAGGAAGGGAGGTAGGGGACAGGGGCTATCGGGTCGGTCCAGGATCCCGCTGGGGTTTCTAGAGGACTTCTAGAGGACTTCAACACGAAGGCTGGCCCTGTGTGAGAGCACAGTAATGGAGGCGCTCTTGTCACCACCTCTGGGGTCTGATTTGGATCCCTTCATTCTCCCCATGCCCCCGGGGCTCTTTATTGGGGCTGTCAGAGCCTTCTTGGACTGGAAGGCCTTTGGGTTGCAGAAGGGACCGCCCCCAGTCCAGGAACGGAGAGAGGGAGGAGGAGAAGGTCTAGTTTGGCCAGATCTGGCAGGGAAACCAGAGCAGGGGCTTCAAATAGTTCAGTGCCTGCCAAAGGCCCCCTGCTGTTGTGTGAACTAGCCGGGGCTGTCGGCTGAGTCCTGGGGTGCAGAAGGCAGGCAGATGAGGTTGACAGGTTCAAGGTCCTACCTTTTTGGAGATTGTGTGCAAGTGTGTTTGCTTTCCAGGTCCTGGTTAAGTGGCTGAGGGACATTTCTGCCTCAGTTTATGTAGTTTTCAGTCTAACCCCTCCTCTTAGGCTGGTTTCTCATTCCTTTTCTCACTCCTTTAGAACCTGTTTCCTTTCCTTTTTTTTTTTTTTTTAAGCTTATTTTTTTGAGAGAGAGAGAGAGAGGGACCAGGTAGGGAGTAGAGGGAGAGGGAGAGAGAATCTTAAGCAGGCTCCATGCCCAGCGTAAGCCTAGTGCAGGGTGCAGGGCAGGGCCCCAGCTCAGTACCTGTGAGATCATGACCTGAGTAGAAATCAAAACTCCCACACTTAATCAACTGAGACACCGAGGTTCTCCTCCTGTTTCCTTTTCTGTAATGAGACCATATGTCCTGATGTGCTAGGACAGGTCTGATTTATGCATGCTAATCCTGCAAAATTATTAATAGCACATCCCTTTACTTCCAAAAGTATCCTTTAAATAATATTTTATGTGGCCATTGTGTTACTTAGCTTGAATCTCATCCTTCCTCCTCTCCCTCAATATAAAAGCAAAGCCTGAGATAGGAATTTATGTGAAGATGGTTCATTTTGAGCAATGATCCCAGGAAAAGGAGTGAGGGGCTCAGAAGAGTGAACAGGAGAGAAGGTAAGCCCAGAAAAGACTGTGTAACACCCGAGGGGTTATTGGCACCAGGGTCAGTGATTATGCTGTGCTGAAACATTGGATCCTGAGGCCAAAGGAAAAAAATTAGTAATACTGATCCTAATCTTTACTTTGATCATGGATTTTTATATGATTTTGATTTTTTAAAATGCTATATTAAAATATTATTTCTTTTGATTATGGAATTTCTTGGTGCCCCCTTAAATTTTTCCATCTGACACAAGTGCCTCACTAGTTTCATTTGCCTCAACCTTTCCCCAAACCTCACTGCTATGGGTGACAGAGATCCCAATGGGACCTTCTAAAGAGCCATATGGAATGAGGAGGCATTTGTTTCCCAGTTCTGGCTCCATTAGTTAACTCCTCTGCACTTCTAGATTGCACATGTGTGACAGCTGAACAGGTTGCACCCAAGTAAACTGTTTGACACTGCCCATCAGCAAATGTAAATCCATACCTTGAGCCATTTTGCCCCCCATACAAAATAAATGCCCAAGCGCACTACTTAAAGGTGCACCCACTGAAAGGATTTCCCTTCACCACTGTCTAGGGCCAGAGTGGGGCTTTGTTTCAGTAAGGATCCATTTTTTGGCTAGCATCGAGCTAACCCGTCTGTGAGTGAGGGCTGAATATTTTTCCCCACTATTATTTGGTTGTAGAGAATCACCCCCACAAGACCAAAGTTTGAGCTGAGGGGAAAGGACTGGTATAGCTGAGGTAGGTGTCATAGGAGTCTGAGCCACTTGTTCGTAAACTTACATGAATACCGTGGACCTGCTCAGTCCTGTCACAACGCTACCATTTCTATTACATGATGAATTGCCAATGTGCCTGCTCAACGTTGTAAGTTGATAGAATTTGGCAATACTTAGTTAATATTGGACATTTCTAGCTGTACAGACCCTTGATGTCCCACTGCCAAGCATTTAGTTTTTTACTGTGGCCAAATAGCTGCTTTTCTAAAGACAAATAGCTTTCTGCTGCAGAAGACATGACCTTGCCCTGGAACTCTAGAGATCTGTACCGAAACCCTTTTATTAGAGCTTGTCAGAGGCTCTACCCAGCATCCCAGCATTCTTATTACCATGAACACCATTGATTCTACTGGGTCATATGGACAGAATAGTAAGGAACCTTGTACTATAGTTGTACACACTGTAGAGCTCTCTCTTGCTCTGGGCTTCACTCAGAATTGGGAGCCTTCTAAGGCACTCAATAAATGGATCAGAGTAGTATTCTCACCAAGCACCAAGTCTTTATTAGTGGTTGAGGGTACAGGGTACAACAACTTGACTTAACCTTATAGGGGATTGCCTGGCATACTCCATACTACTGGTTCCCCAATAATTTTACCAATTTGCTTCAAAATACTATGGGATAGAAGAAGCAAATGAGGATATAGATGAAATAGAATTGGCCATGATGGTGGATCTACGGGTTTATTTTCTAGTTTGTTTATTTTTATGTACATTTAACTCATTGCAGAACAAAAGGGTAAGAGAAAAATGTTACCAGTGTGGAAGGCCCTGAATCTTCATACTTTTTATTTCTCAAATTCTGGCATGCATGTGTATTACTAGGAGATCTAGAGTACTTGATTATTCTTGCTCATTAGGTCATATTAGCATTATGTGATCAATTATGGACTATCATGATGTTTTAGGGAATATCAATATAATCAAAGTCACTAAGTACTATATTGTGACAGAGAGCATGAGAATTGACATAGTTCAGGGGCAAGAAAGTGAATATGTACTGCTATTCATCCCACAGAAAAGCAAATAGCTTTTGATACTCTTACTGAGGGATTTTGAAAAGAAAATCTTTGGTGTTGGTGCTAATCCTTGCAGCGTCTCCCAGGATGTGGTATTACTTCTGATTTAATAAATTTATCAAAAATGTGGGCACGTTAGAGGCTTCTAGTTGTCCCTACATACCCTAATGGCTCTTAGTTATTAGGGCAGGGAATAAGTATTAGGGTCTTGCCAGCTGCTCAGCATAGCTATCCCAGTTATGCACTTAGGGACCACTACACTATGGATCTTTACATCTATTAGACCTGTTTGAATGAGAACTCTGTTTACCACCTGGCTTTCATGAGCCTCCAATCTAACTGGGGGACCATGATGGTGTTTCCCAACCCTTGGCATCAATGCTAACTCATACTCTTGAATCCTTTGAAAGGTCTAGGACTTTCCCTTTCTCCAGGCCAGAGTTGATCTGGTAAAAGATCACTGCTATGGACTGAACTATGTCTCCCCCAAATTCATATGTGGAAGCTCTAATCCTCAATCATATTTGGAAATGAGCCTTTGGGAACTAATTATGTTTAGATGAGATCATGAGGGTGGGGCCCTTATGATGGGATCAGTGACCTTATAAGAAAGAAACACTGGAGAGCTCACAAGAAGGTGGCCATCTACAAGTCAGGAAGACTCTCATGAGGAACTGAATCCATCAGCACCTTGATCTTGGAGTTTCCAGACTTCAGAACTGTGAGAAATAAATTTCTGTCGTTTAGGCCTCCAAGTCTGTGGTATTTTGCTATGGCAGCCTGAGTGGACTAAGATAGCCACAGATCCTTTGTGGGAAGAGATTAGAGAAATAATTTTCATATATACTTTTGGTAGTATAGGTGGGTTTTTCCTTAAGGAGACTTGGACTTGTTTTCAATCAATAGGCTTGGAGCCTGTGAACTGGCCTATATCTGGGAAATTTATGAGAAAAAACTATTTTCCATTGTGGCACCACTGTCAGCCTTCTGCTCACTAGCTCTTGATTTTGGAGGTGAGATTGTTACACAAGGAACACCTGGTCATCTTCCCATTTATTTAAGTCCTAGGAACACCATGGTCAATTAGCCATCACCACATAGCTATAGGCCAAAGCATGCTGATTGCTACTTTGGTCTTGTAATGACCTCCACCCTGCCCCTGTTGATTGTGTCACTATTCAGCCTCTGCTGTTCTAGAAGCTTATCCTCACTGACACTAGGGGTCCTCACTTGTGCATTGTGTATTGCCTTAGAGAAGGGAGTCACCCGCTGTACTTGCCTTGGGAATGCAGTCTGATGATAGGTTCTCTGGTCTTGCATGATAAATATATGCTCACTCCCCTCAGGCTTCTGACTCCTTTCATAGAGTGTCAAGAAAATTCTGGCTTCTCTACCTTATTTCTGTAGGCCATAATTGTGTCCAAGTGTCAAAGAGCCATCTTTGACAAAGGAAATGAAGGTGTTTTTCTTCATCCTTGCTTGGATGTTAAACCCAGAATAATGAGAGAGTGCTCCTAGGTTAATAAAGTCCCACATGTTACCCCTGTTTCCACCCAAACACAGGTCTTGTTTTGTTTTTTTTTTTCAGTGTGTATGCCATTTCCTTGTGGATCAGGGATCATACTCTCCCACCTAGGCTGTGCTGAGACTTCACCTTGGTTGTTGGTCTGGAGGCAGTTGGGGGGTGGGGGGTGGGCAGGGGAGGATCTTGAGGAGGATAAGCATCATCTTTGGAGCTACTTGCCTCAGGAGGAATCTTGGCAGGATTCCCAGATAGGAAAGCTACTCTCCTATAGCAAGGGGAAGAGAGCTGCTGCTGTTGACCTTGAAGATTAGGGAAATCTAGGAATTCAAAACTCTCACATTAATTTACCCAAATGTTTCTATTCTGTGTTCCAGGGTCCTATGCATTTTCTATCAGGGCCATCACTTTGTCACAGGAGATCCATCTAAACTGTAAAGGCAGCCTTTTGATGTGGCTGTCCTACTCTTACAATTAAATCAGTTTAATCCCGGTTTTTATTTCCAGCACAATCTTCCCTGTGGCTGCAGGAGATGAGGGTCTCTTTAGGAACTGCCATGGAGACTTCCTGGCTTACACAGTGTGCCTTGAGTTTATAGTTGCCTGACTTGGGCCTATCATTTTCTTTTTTCAAGGCTTCTAAAGCACTTAGCAAAAGCTAGTCAACTCTTTGATCCTTGTCATCACCATTGTCCTCATGCATTCTGTGTGCCATAATTGGGGTTTCTCAACCTTGGCACTATTGAGGTTTTGGGAGATAATTCTTGTTTGTTGTGGGGGGGCTGTCCTGTGCATTTTAGGGTGTATAGCAGCATCTCTGGCCTCTACCTACTGGATGTCAGTAACACTGCCCTTTAGTTGTGATGACAAAATATCTCTAGACAGTGCCCTGGGGAGGGGGTGGGGAGTGGGGCGGGGCGGGGAGGGGGTTGTCGGGTAAAACTGCTTCTGGTTAAAAAACACTGATACAAGCCAAATGTTTCATTTTCTACTTGTATGTCATTCTAATCTACCATGGATAGGAGTTTTGCATTCCATGCCGGGGATTATTACCAGCCTACTCACTAATAGTTAAGTGACTCCTTAACCCTGTTTGATAGGTGAATGTTCCAGTTGTAGAATCCCTCCCTTGCATGTCTGCCTTCTATTTGGGAATGGATCTACGAGAACAGGAGTAAAGGACTGCAGAGGGTGACAGAGGGAAGAAATGCAACTGCAAGTGTACAGCATAGGGGTGTTTACGGTTGTGGGAAACTGGAGGAACGTGTCTCAGAAATGTCTTTCTCAGGTTCAGAAGTAGGCAACATTTATCCATAGGTTTTGATCCCTTCTTGGCTCAGGGGTGCCCCTTCCCCTGCTGAATCCCCCACACTTCCAGATTGCACATGCGTGAGTGTTGGGCAGGTTTCTGTGTGTGTTCCACGCCTCAGTGTCAGAGAAGTCCAGGAGCACCACGTGAGAAGTGAGATCGGGCCACCTCAGAAAAGCTGGCTGCCACTTCAGTGCCTGCAGTGAGCAGGGGGCCTGGAGGATCTGAAGCTGAAGGAGGAGGTGCCGTGTTTGGTCATCCTAGTCGGAGATGACTGGGGAGGATGCAGCCTGTGCTGCTCCTCGTGGGATGCTGCTCAGGAGCATGAGAAAGGTGGGCCCCGGCTGCCTCATTAATAGAATGAACTCCTGCTTCTGCTGGTTCTGTTTAAGAGGGCCTGCAGTCAACAAATGTGTGTCTTGGGCCACTTCCTGGCACCAAAACAGTCTGAACCAGCTCAGACCCTTGCCCATGTGAGCACTAAACCAGTGGTGGAAGAAGGCAGAGGGATGAGGTTGGAAAGGTTGGCAGTGGCTAGAACATGCTAAACTGTAAAAACTTTTTTTTGAACTTTTTAAATTTATTTTGAGAGAAAGGGAGAGAGAGAGAACGTGCTTGAGCAGGGGAGGGGCAGAGAGAGGGAGAGAAAGAGAGAATCCCAAGCGGGTTTCCTGCTGTCTGCACAGAGCATGATGTGAGGCTCGATCTCACACGCCGTGAGATCATGACCTAAGCTGAGATCAAGAGTCAGCCGCTTAACCAACTTAGCCACCCAGGTGCCCCTAAAAGTTCCTAATTGTTACTTGGTGTTAGTTTTAATTCTGAGGCCAAGGAGAGTCAGAACAAACCCTAATGAGATCGGTGTTTTAGAAAGTTCCCTCTGGTGGTCAAATTGAGAATGCAAGGAAGGGAGCTAAGGTGGAAGCAGAGACATCAGGGAGAATGTTGTAGGCATCCAAGAGGGTGGTGGTGCTAGTGGCCAAGAAAGATGGATTCTGGAGCTTTTCAGGTGGCAAGGGCAGGTTTTGATGACCAGCCGGATATGGGCATCAGGGAGGGAGAGGAGGCAGGGAAGATTTCTGATGTGGGGGTAGTAGATGGACAGATTAACACCCTTCTGAAGCGACCTAGTCGGAGTCACCAGATCATTGGTAGGGCAGGCAGTGCTCTCCAGGGAAGATGAGTACTTGTGGTTACCCTGAGTGCCCTTGCCATCAAGATTAGGTCACTAGTACGTGAGACTGGCAAGTTTCTCAACATTTCTGCACTCATCCATAAAATGAGCATAATAACTATACTTCCTTTCCGGTTGATGTGAGGATTAAAGAAGAGTAATATCAGTTCACTAAGGACTCTGGGATGAAGGCCTGGGACACATCAGCTTTTGTTATAGTTATTATACAATCTGAATCCCTTTCTCTAAGTCTGTGGCTGTGCTCTGGCTTCCCATGAAAACATGCCCTTAGACCAAACATGCCCTGGAAAGCAGCTGAGTGTCCTTCTATGGCTGCTTTTTGTCTGTGAGGAAGCTGGTGTGTGGTGCAGTGATTCAGCCTGAGAACTTGAATAACCGTGGCTAACTGGGGAGACAGACCCCCTCACAGGACTGGTCAGTCAGGTTTCTGAGCCCAAGTGGCTCAGGCTGACCCCAGACCCTATGGGAACAGGTGAGGCCTCTGGCAGCCTTTCCTGGGATTTTGAGCCTCTGCCTTCAACCACAAATGGTTGCAAATCATATGTTAGATAGAAGCAAAGAAGAAATTTGATTTCTGTGGGGACTCAAATAGAGTTTCCCACTTGTGGTAAAGGGGGCACAGGAGGATAGTCCTTGCTTGTTAGAGAGACCCCTTTATTACCCTCAATCCTTGTCAGACTTCCAACTCCATTCAGAGGGGCTGAGGAATATTGTGTGGAAAAATACTGAATAGTATGTGGGAAAATGATAAATCAGGAAATTATTCAGACTTGTGAGGAGCAAGTCAGGGTCTGGCCTGGGGCCCAATGGCAAGAGTGTTACCCTGGGTTAAAACGAGTAGTCTGAAATGGAGCCAGCATGCAGGTAAGCTGGGCAGGGAGACCCCAAGGCTGAGGAGGGGGCAGGTCACGTCCCAGGTGGGCAGAGGGACTCTGGGCCCACAGCCTAGTCATCTGGTCATCACAGCGCAGGTCACAACGTCCCCCAACTCAGTTGTTCATCAGCTGTGAGCTCAGGGCCAGGCTCTTGTGCCCTCTGGAAGGCCTGGATCCTTGGCCCAGAGGGAGGGCTGGCATGAAGCAGCATGTGGGTTTCTCCTGCCCTTAGTCCTTTCCTTGGATCTCAAGGATGAAGGTGAGGCAAACAAAGCTTGTTACACAGAGAACTAGAGAGAGGGACTCCATTTTCATTTCAAGCTCCTTGGAGGGTCAAGGAAGGCTGCAGTTGTCTGGAGGAGAGCTTCACGACCTAACCTTTACAGGTCAGCATGACTGCAGTTAGGGCATGAGGCAGGGCTGTAAGCAGGGATCAGCAGGGGCCACAGCTTATGTGGCCTTGTGGGCTGGAATTGAGACTTTAGACTTTGTCCTAAGAGCAATGGGGAGCTATGGAAGTTTTAATAGACAGGAGTGACATGATCAGATTTGCATTTTAAATAGCTCCCTTTGCTGTTCTGCAGAGGAAGGATTGAGGGGCCAGACAGAAGATAGCAAGGCCAAGCAGAAGGCTATTGTAGCACCCAGACAAGAGATGGTGGGGGCCTGGACGCTGGCCAGAACTGTGGAGGCAGAGGGAAAAGGGTTAGTTAGGGATTAGTTAGGGATGAATGCAGTCATGCCTACTAACTGGTCTCTCTGCTTCCACCTTTGCCCCTTACAGTCTATTCTCCACAGAGCAACCAGAGTGATTCTGGTTAAAACATAAAAGTCCAGGTCATGCCACTCCTCTGGCTTCTCATCTCAGCATAAAAGTCAAAGTCCTTCCTGTCGCTTACAGGGTCAACATGGTCAGCTTTCTTACCCCTCATCTCTCTGATATCATCTACTATTCCTAGCCATATTTAAAAAATTTTTTTTAATGTTTATTTATTTTTGAAAGAGACAGAGCATGAGCAGGAGAGGGGCAGAGAGAGAGGGAGACACAGAATCTGAAGCTGGCTCCAGGCTCTGAGGTGTCAGCACAGAGCCCAACATGGGGCTTGAACTCACAGAGTGTGAGATCATGACCTGAGCCCAAGTCAGATGCTTAACCAACTGAGCCACCCAGGCACCCCATTTCTTCACTGTTCTTAGAACATGGCAAGCACGCATCTCCTCCCCCGCCCCACATAGCACCTTTGTATTTCCTTCCCTCTCTGCCTGCAGTGCAGTTTCCCTGGATACCCGCACAGGTGCTCCCTTATCACCTCAGGTCTCTGCTCAAATGTCATCTCTGTGAGATCTTTCTAAATTCCATATACAAAGGGATCGCTAATTCTCTACTGTAATATCTGATTTATTTCCTTTGTGGCAGTGCTTATAATCTGTACTTACTTTATATTTGTTCAGAATGTTTTCCATATATGAAGCACAATGCCTGGGACATAATAGATTCCTAGTAAATAATTGCTTGAATGAGTGAGTTGAGGCTGAGAATGCCAGAGGGAGGCTGTGGAGGATATAGAAGGGATCCAGGACTTACCTCCCCTTGAAGGTTTAGGAAGAATGCCAGCAGAAACCAGGATAGCAAGGTGAGGAGGAAGGTGGTAGGAAGCAGGGAGACCACAATGTGTGTGTGCATGTGTGTATGTGTGTGTAGTGGGTGGGGAGCAGGGTGTTGGCCCGAGGGTTCCCGCACCTCTCTGTACCTGGCTTGGGGTCTAGGCAAAACGGATTAGGTCTGGGGCAGGCTCTGACAAAGGAGATAATAGGTCATGCCAGAAGCATGGAGCAGGAATGGACAGGGTGGGGTGGAGGACATGTGGATGCAAATTACTGACTCTGGGTGGGGGGGATGGATGAGCCAAGGCTTTGCTCTAAGAGAGGGGACAGTGGAGTTGGGCTTTGAAGAGTGAGTAGTAGTTTGCTGGATGGAGAAGAAAGAATAAAGGCATTTTGAGTCTGAGGTAAGATCTGAGAGGTATGAAAAGGCAGGACAGATTGGAGAATGGTGGACTGTCTGGTGTAGCAGAGGAAGTGAGACCAAGCAGCCAGCAACATAGGTCAGAGAGGCTTTATTATTTTTTTTAATTTCTCTTAATGTTTATTTTTGAGAGAGAAAGTGACAGAGCATGAATGGGGGAGGGACAAAGAGAGAGGGAGACACAGAATCCAAAGCAGGCTCCAGGCTCTGAGCTGTCAGCACAGAACCCAACACGGGGTTCTAACTTGTGGACCCTGAGATCATGACCTGAGCCAAAGTCAGAAGCTTAACTGACTGAGCCACTCAGGTGTCCATGGTCAGAGAGGCTTTAAATGCTAAGCCTACAATTGATACACCAGGGATTCTATCCTGAGGGCTCTAGGGCCATGAAGGCGTCCATGAGACAAGGGAGTGAGAGAATGTTCCAGCTGCCCTGAAATAGGCCCCAGAAACGGTTAGGAGGCAGAATGCCAGACACAGTGATGGGTAGGATGGGATGGTTGGGGTTAGGATACAGAAGATGATATCCACATCTCTGGTTTGAAGTCCTCTGGGGTAAGGACCTGAGAGGGGAGCAGGTTTGGGGTCAATAATGAGCACTCCATCTGGGCCAGGTGGGCTGGGGCACTCTGAGTTGGGGGTCCTGGATCTGTGTTTCCTCCTGAGAAGGCATCTGCTGCCTTATTTCAGAACTGGGATCCCGGGTCACAGAAATCTTGTCCTTGCAGGGACCCTGTCCCACCATGATGGACTCAGTCAGGGCCCCTGGGCACAGAAGGTAGTTGGGCGACTGGGCCCTGAAACTGGGAGAGGATAAAGAACCCTCGCAGCTCTGGGCAACACACCTCTTAGCTACTGTCCCCGCAACCTCTCTCCAGGATGCCTTCCCAGGCAAAAAGGCTGCTGTCATGGCTGCAAGCCCTGCAGGGTGGAGATGTTGGTCTTGGGGGAGCAGAAGATGCCACCGTGGCTCAAGGGCTTCTCAGTGTGAGCTGGTAGTCCTATGGGGTTTGGAGGTGACTGCGCGTCCCAGGACTAAGGCTAGCCGAAGTGGCTGCTGGAGGCACAGAGGCGGGTGGGAGTGGGGACCTGAGTCTCCAGGGTTTGAACCTGGCCTAGGGATGGGGGATTGGTATTTTTCCGCCAGCTCCTGCTCCGAATGGCTTCCCTGGCTGCCCGTCATCCCTTTGGCTCCCGCCTATGAGAGGGTGGGACGGGGACCTTGTCTGCAGGAGGGTGGGGTGGGGAGGAAAGCGGCAGTCTCCACCAGCCCCACCCTACTCCCGTGTGGCCTACGAGTGAGCTCCTGCGTGCGGCCCTGCGGCCCCCACCCTCTGTCTGCTCCAGACCCGGCCTGGCTGCGAGCTCAGTGTTGACCCCTCGAGGAGCAGAAGACGCGGGCGAGGCGGAACCCGGGATCGTCCGCAGGACCAGGACTCTGGACTCCAGCCCTGTCTCTTTTCCCCTCACTTCTCAGGGGGCACCTGTCCGCTGTCCTGGCCTGTGTTCCCTCAGGGTGGGGAGGAGGCGGCGGGAGGAGAACAAATTAAATCAGGAACACAATGTCTACAAGAAGTAAGCAGAAATAAAAATTTACGAGGTTATGTACACCATGCCTGAATAAATGCAGGGTAAACACGGATTACAGTATCTTTCAGGACAGGACTCTACCTTTTACACCAGTTCTTGCCAAATGAGTCTGGAGAGTCGGGGTCATAGTTCAAAAAAGTTTGTTTGTTTTCCCGAGTCTGACATCCTAAGTCTAAACCTCAACAATTAGAAATGTACAAGAACAGCCTTGACATGTTTGTAAAAACCAGGAACAAGGAGAGATTGGCATATTACACTCTTCAACAGTAGTAATTAAGTCAACGTGATAGTGGAATAAAGTCAAGTGACAAAGACCCCTGCAAAAGTATGAAAAGGTCCTATCAACAAGAAGTAAATGAGTCTCGGAAAAATGAGTAAAGGGTTTAGGGCAATTCACAGGAGAAGAAGTCTTGGAGGGAGAAGACCATTCTGTTCCCAGCTGTTCACTCAGCGCCCAACAGCAAACAGAAGTATTTGTCGAATGAATGTGCATCACCGGCAATCAGAGGAATGCAAATTAAAGCAATCACGTATCGCATTTTACTCATCGGGTTGGCAAAAAATGAAAAGAGAGAGAGATACTATCCTGTGATAGCAAGAGCGTGAGTTAACGGGCACTGTCGTGTGCTGATAGTAAGAGGGGGAAACGATAAATCTTTTGTGGCTTTTGTGACAGTACAAAATTGAAAATAGCACAAAGGTACATTACTGAGGGCTAGCTAAGTAAACGGGGACTCAGCGAATGAGGCTGCTTCCGGCCGGGAGCAAGCTGTGGAGAGCGCAGATCCGTGTGACCTGGAGTCCAGGGCAGTTTGTTGCCTGTGAACGGCCACAACTCACCAACTCTGATATCATTTATATTTTTTAAAAAGCGCCAGTCTGTACCGGCATAAGCTACCGATCCATTAAAGGCTCCAGGCCGCCCCACCACCTGGTAATCAACCGCCAGGTCTGGAGAAGGGGTTGTGTTTACCCTGGGCTTTGGAGATTGGAGCTGCGTGAAGGGTGGGGTCCTAGGCCCTCCTCCTTTCTCTCTCTCCCTCTCCGCCTCCTCGCCCCCCCCTCCCCAGTCCCTCTCCTGACTCTCACAGGCCCTCCCCCAACGCTCTCTAGGCGCGCCCCCTGGTGGGTAGAGAGGTGAAGGGGAAAGAAAAAGGGGTCGAGGAAAGAATAGTGGGCAGGGGGAGGGAGAGACACATGAGAACGCGGAAGGTCAGGGGGCAGGTACCGCCATCAGCAGTCCCAGGGATTTCTGCCCCCCGCCACCCTTCAGCAATCCCACCTGCAGCTGCAAGGGGCTGCCCTCTCTCTGCTGGTGGCCAGAGGAGACCTTTCCTCTCTGTGCTTACTTGTCCCATACCTCTGCATACACGATTCCTCTCTGTATAGTCCTCAGTTGACACCTTCTCTGACTCCACCCAGATCAGACCCCTTGGTGTGACATCAGTCATAGCACCCAGATCGCACCTCCCTACTAATATAACTGCCCCTTGTGATTTATGTCTGCCAGCCATCTAGGCTGTGGCCTCCTTGAAGACAGCACAGCACCTGTCTTGCTCACCAATGCACCCAGTGCCTAGGACATAGAGGCAGCACTCGGGAGTCATGGCCTGTGCTAGAGGGAGGCAGGCTAGGGCACGGACATGTTCAAGGCCGAGCTGAGGGAGTTTATTAGAGAGGCAGGGGGCAAACATATTTACACGGGCCGAGTGGGGGCATTAAAAGCAGAAGCAGAGACTGGAAGTTCCGGGAGCAGCTCAGACGAGTTCCACCTTGGCATTGGGGTATACCGCCACCACATCGTAGCCCTCCGGCGGCTTGACGCGAGCCTTGGCGTGGCTCTCACAGTAGAGCCGCTCGTCCAGAAAGAAGTAACCGCGCTGCTTAAGGTTCAGGCCGCAGTCGCTGCACATGAAGCACTCCGGGTGGTAAAGCTTGTCCCGAGCCTTGACGATGGTGCCCCTGATGGGAGACGGGGGGGGGGGGGGGGGGGGGGGGGGAGAGGGCTGCTTCCGGCGACTGATTGACGCATTCGTGAGCGCGCCCATCCGGGGCCTCAGGGCCTCGGGCGGGGCCAAGGGAGTACCCGGGTCAGGGTGGGGAAAGCAGGGGTGTGTACTCACACGATGCCATGGCCACAGCGTGTGCATTCGGGCAGTCCTTGCAGGCCACTCAGCGGAGTGCCCAGCTTGCTGGCGGTGGGCTTGAGGTTGCGGGGGCCGCCAGGCCCGGGCCGCTCCCCTGAAAGCCGGAGCGCAAGTGGCATGAGCCAGGTGCAGAGGTGAGAAAAGGGAATAACTTCAGTTCTACGCGGTGTGGGTTGGGCCCTGCTTCAGGGACCACCAGCACTGCGACTGGGGATAAGGTTTGGAGGGCATGGGACCAGGGAATGCGACAAGGGTGGAGTGAGAATCAGCACTCACAGTTGCATTGAGGGGTGTGGGAATGCTGGGAGGAGACAAGGCAGGGGCAGATAGCTGGGAGGCAGGGCATGGGGACGCAAAGAGAGGGGGCGGAGCAATTCAAGGCAACTGAGGGAGTGGGAAGGCAGGTGGGGCAAGTTGGCAGGAGTCTTACCTCCCTCCCCAGCCTCTAGCATGCCCTGCAAGTAGCGGAAGGAGCCTGACTGCTTGGGCTCTGCAGTCAAGGGCTCAGCCGGCTCCCGAAGCATCCTGTACACCTCGGAGCCCAGGTCCACTCCGCAGTCTCGGCTCCGCGGGAGGCCTCTGGCTGGGTCAGTGCTGCGTGAAAAAGATGCACCAAGGGACAGGGTTGTGGTACCAACCTTCCCCTCTGCCAGCTCAGGGGTCTGGTGAGGTTTCATGGATCAGAGTGAAACCAGCTGAGACCCAGAGATCAAGTGTCAGAGGTCAAGATGAGATTTGAGGGATCAGGGATTAAGATGGGATCTGGGTGTGGCTTCAAAGGCCATCTCTCTGTACTACCTGTGAAGTGGAGACACATGCAGGGTGCTCATTTGAGTCATTAAGGTAGCCTCACTGTTGCTGCCATTGTGATGCAATGGGAGGTGAGATGGCTGCCCATAAGGAGGTCCCAGGCCTGGCCTGCCATCTTCTAGCCCAATCCCAGTGGCTGAGGGCCGCCTGCTGGTCGCCGGACTGCCATCCTACAAGAGAGAGGGGCCTAAGCATTGAAAAACCCTCTGGGGTAGTGTCTCTGGCCATTACGTACACATCCCACCCTTACCCTGTTATGCCAGGCCTTCCTAGATGTTGGCTGGTTACCCTGGCTCTGGCATCTCTGGGCTGTGGTGCCTGGACAGGGAAGGACTGAAACTTGGGACTGGTTCAACCCCAGCAGAAGTGAGAAATGACCATGGAAAGGCAGACACAAAAATCTGAGTGCCTTTAGATTCAACCTTGGCACATGAACTGTGTGGTGGTTCTCACCACCAGTGCCCGTAAGGGATAGTGTTGGGGCAGGACCATTCCAAGAAGCCTTTTAAGGCCAGTGTGACTGGAGCGAAGTGTGTGGCTTCCTTGCAGAGATGGTTCTGGTGCCAAGCCTTCTTACCTGCCAGAACTGTGCTGGGTACTGTATGGGCCCATAGTCGTGAACGTGAAAATCAAACTCCTGTCCTGCAGCCAGGAAGAGTCATCAATCATTGTGTGCCCAAAGCACACAGTGGGAGTGGGAGCAGACTGAGGCTCAAGGGTGTCATTGTGAGGTCAGCCCCCTTTAGGTCTGTACCTTTGCTTCCATTTCATGTTTCCTAGCACAATATGGGTGGATTTCTATAGGCAGAGTAGATGAGGGGCAGCGGCTGGGTCAGGGCTTAAGGATCCCCACCCCATCACCCCATGGCCAGCCTGGTGCCCTTGGCTGAAACATTTCAGGGAATGCCTTGAAAATGCCTCCTCAGCTCATGAGAAAAGGGCAGTATCTCCATAGGTGTGGATCTGAATGGGGACTGGGGATCTTTGTCCCTGCAGAGTCCAGGGCCATCTGCCCCTAGCTTGCAGGCACATATAGGTATGCACACTCTCACAAGGACTTTTACAGGCAAACACATGCACGAAGACAACACACAAGTGCCAGCCAGTCCACCAACATACACCTAATCACACATACACAGTCTCACATTCTCAGAGCCAGGGCTGGTCACCCTGGAGATGACTATAGTAGCCTCCATGGCTGGGATGAGATTGGTGGCCAGAGCAGTCTGACTTTAGGATAAGGAACAAGAGTCCAGGCTATGAAGGTGGGTCTCAGCCTCAGCCTGGGAGATGACATGTAAATTTCTCCTCTGCTCTACAGTGGGGATGGAGAGACTAGATGTTTGTTCTAGGGGGAAAGAGCCCATGCCAGGCAGCCTCCAGCACTGGGGCACAGTGGAGGCTGCAGAGCTTTATCTTGACTGCCCCTGCTTTTTCTGCAGCCTCTGACCTGGGCGGGGCCTGGGGAATGGGTGGACTAGTCACTGAGTGGGCGTGGTAACCCCATTTCCCCCACCCCAACAGTCAAAGGGGAGGGTCTCTCTGCCCACGTGGGCCCCCATCAATGAGGCAAACAGCAGTAGGAAAGCCCTTGTCCCCACTGGGCCGGAACAAAAGCCCCTGAGAAACCTGAGCACTTTTGCACATGTGTCTGAAGGGCAGACAGGCAGGCAAGGCTGGCCTGGCCTATAATGGGGACCAGATGGGCCATGGGCTGTGGGGGCAGGGCTGAGCCTGGTATGGAGGAGGCTTCAACAGGAAGGGGAGTCAGAAGGTCTTGGAGGAAGGAGGCCCTCACTCACCCATCAGGGTGTGGGAGTCCATGCAGGGTCATCAGAGCCACTGCCCCTCCCACGGCCTCCCATGCAGCCGCCTCTCTAGGTATGAACTCAGTGGTTAGGATACACATGGTGACCTCAGTCTTTGTTTGAGTCCCAGCTCTATCACCTCTCTGAATCTATTTCGTCTGTGAAATGGGGAATGTAATGGTATCTATATCATAAATTCCTTGGGATAAAATGAGACAGTTGCATACAAAGCACTTCACATACTGCCTGGCACACAGCAAATGCTTGTTGAACAAAGGGCTATCGTGGGCATTCCTGAGCTCCTCTTCCTATTCCTGGTTTCCCCCCTCTCTGCGCTGGTGCACTTGGTACCATGTGCTCCTTCTCTCTGGGTATCCGTCAGCTGTTGATTTGGTTCTTGAAGCCTCAGTGGGATAATCAGCAGATTGGGAGTAACTGCCTGCTTTCTCATCAGCTCCCACATGAGTGTGGTCAGAATCTGGGACACTCAGCTTGGATGGAAGTGGGTACTGAATCCAGATGAGCAGGTAGAACTTCCTAGAGGCCAAACTCCAGCTCTCTGCTGGTCTGGGAAGAACAGGCTGGTGTGCTAGGGCTGCCTGCTCTGCCTGGCTTGCCTTAACCCATCACCAGGTTCTCAACTTAAATGGCATCCTCTCTGGGAAAGCTTCCGTTATCATAATCCTTTCTCAGCCCTGGGCTGGACCACATGCCTCCTGTGTTCCCATGTAAGGCCTGAAGGAAGAACGGTCTCTCCCCTATAACCCTGCATGACCTACATGACCTATTTGCACTCGGGGGTGTGTGCCAGGGTACCTTGTGCTGGTCTCAGGGCCAATTGTGGTTTTCTCCTCCTCTGATGGCTCTAGCTGGGCCCACCCGCTCCCCACTGCAGGCGGAGGATGGGAGCACTTTGGGGACAATGAGCCCTGTGTCTGTGTTCCTGAGGACATAGCCCTGTGGGGGCTGGATGGGGGTGTTTCTGTTGCCACCCACGGAGCTCATGACTTTTAAGTACAAGGGGCGGGCAGCAGCTGAGGGGCAGCCCCGTTGCTTGTAGAAAATTCCTTTGACTCCAGCCTGAGCCACTGGCAGCCTAGTCCTCAAGGAGGTCAGAAAGGGAAAGTGTGGGGGCAGGGCAGCTGCTCTTTGGCCCCCAAGCCCACCTGCCCTGAGCCTCTCCTGAAGGACTGAACAGAGCTGAGCTTCAAATTCCAAAATTCAGACCCTCTTGTTCTATCCATCCTGCACTCACATGTGAGAGCTGGGCCTCACATATGTGCCAGGGGCCTACACTGTGCTGCTGCCTTCCCCCGGTCCACGTCAAGTCTGGTCAATTTGTCAACCCCTGCCTTCCCCTGGCACCTCCCCTGAGGTCCAAGGGACTACCAGGGCAAGCTTCGGACACACAAGTGTGGCCATGAATCTCTGCAGGAACAGCTGAGGTCCTGGAGAAAGGAAACCGAGAGAGTCTCTGTGGTTCTGCTTTATCACCTCATCCCTTGCCTCTGCACTCCCACCTAGGAGCTTTCTTTTTTCTGAACCTATGATGCACAATCTCACTTCTGGGCCTTTGTGGTTCCTCATACACCTCCTTTCTCCATGCCCCTTTACCGGACTTATTCTTCCTAGTCTTTCAGGTCTTGGCTTGGATACCCCCTCCTCCAGGGAGCCCTCTCTGAACCCTTGGGTGACTAATGTGCCTACTTTGGACTCCTTTGGCCCTGGCTTCTGCCATCCGAGAATTGCTAAATGCCTCTCTATTTTCAGAATGGGCACTCCCTGGAATGTAGTAAGCATCTGGCCTCAGAGATTCCAGCAAAAGCAAGGTAGGGAACAAATATCAGAGCAAGATAAGGACTGGGATACGTGGTGAGGGAGAGGCCATAGCGTATCCTTCCTTCTATATAGTGAAGCCTCTGTGGCGAGAAAGTAGAATAAGCAGGCCCAGGAGGCCGTAGCCCCAGATGCTGAGTCCCACAGCTCTGGCACCATCAAAGACTAGTCCTGCTCCACCTGGTCCAAACTCTGTGGCCCAGAGATGTTGAGGTGACTCTGGATACCTCAGCCCTGTCCACTTGGCTACCCCTCAAGCCCATGGCAAAACAAGCCCTAGAGCAGCTTCTCCTTGCCCCCCTCCTCCACTTGAGGACAGTATCATAGCTAAGAGTCCTATCATACGCAGAGAGGTGACTGAGCAGACTGAGGTCTGCTAGGTGCAATCACAGGCCGTCCAGGGGAAAACTGTAGTCTTAGATAGGGCAAGGAAGTGCCTTATATTCTAAAGTCAGTCTTCAGGCCTGAGTTTGGCTCTAGCCAGGCATCCAAGGCTAAGATGGGACAGAAGAGAACCTAAATAGTCTGAAGTCACTCCACGGCTCAACGTTTCCCTCCACCCCGGCCCCAAGCCTGGTGACTTCCTCTTGGTCTGGCATCACTAGGCACCAGAGTAAAGCCCGGCTGGGTGAGTAGTAGGCTTGAGCCAAGGCCTGGCCCCGTTCCTGCCCATTAGAGGTCCCTTTGTCTCAGAATCTAGGACTGCCTAGAGTATAGACAGAGCCCCCAGCAGATGCCCATCACCTGGGGAGCACAGGATGGGGTACAGACATGGCCTAGAGAAGTCTGCTGCTTCAGTCTCTGGCCTGGGCATATGAAAGCCATGGTGAAGACATCTAGTGCAGTTTAACCCATAGACCAGGCCCGGCCCCTCTGCCCTGGGCTCGCTCTGAACCAGGCCAGGCCAGGTGGTGTCCGTACATACCTGGGCCTCAGGGTCAATGTGGATCCTCTGTGCCTGAGCCTTGTCTTCTGGGGTACTGGGCCAGCTCCTGCCTTCAGGCCTGTGGCAGAAATTAGAGTGGTCAGATATGTTTGCTTAGTGTGCCTAATATGACTGGGACCAGGTCCAAGAGGGGCTGGGCTCTGGACCCAGAGCCCCCCAGGACCAGGACTGGCATCGGGCACGGCAAAGGACACCACTGCAGCACTTGCCCCTGCACCAGAATGGTGGTCATTACAGCAGGAGATAGAGCTCCAGGTCAGCCACCCACCTAGGGTGGGGCTGTGTGTTCTTTCCCCACCAGCTGCTCCATGCCTTTCTGGTCTCATTCCCAGGGAGGATGCAACAGAAGCCCTGCAGCTTCCCCACTTTTTTCACCCTCTCTGTGGCCTCAGCATAAAGAGGGCGAGCTCATAGCAGGGCGAGCCAGGCCTCACACATTGATCAGCTAGGAGCCCATTTACTTATCCTCTTCCATCCAGACCCTCTGGCCTGGCCTGGAGGTCAGGCATCCATGGGCTCTGGGGGAGGTGAAATAAAGGCTTTGAGGGGTGCGCCTCCCCTCCTGCTGCAGGCAGAGTCATCACCAGTGTCTGCCCAGCCCAGATGGGAAACAGGCCATTAGGAAATTCCTGCTTCACCATAGAAACCAAAAGCCAAACACCACTCAGGAGGGAGAAAAACATCATAAACCTGCCATAAGCAGGGCAGGCGGGGCAGGCAAGGCTGAGAAGCTATGGGCCTGGGGCCCAGTCCTGCCACTCAGTAGCCCTGTGAGGAGGCAGCTCAGGAGGGTGCCTGGACCCCAGACTGACAGGTGGGTGTGAAATGAGGCAGGTTACACCAATAATGTCCCCTCTCACCTCAAAAGGCATCTGGGTGCCTTCCAAGGTGTCACCACTGGGCCAGCAACTCAACTCTCTCTCTGTCCCCCACCCAGTGAAGGATTTTAACTGTCTACACCTGTAGACCACACTTACTCTATATTTCCTCACCTTTGCCCATTCCTTAATCCCCTGCAGACTAGCCTTTCTCCCCCACAGCCTTTTGCAGCCCTGTGGAACCAAAGCTCTGCTGCCCCGGGGCAACACCATCCCCACTGGCATCTGGCCCCAGCCCCCTCAGCCTGGCTCCCAAGTGACTGCCCTAACCCACAGCTCTACCCATGGCCTCCACCCACTCAGAGCTCTTCTGGGATGAATCTAGGACATCTCATGTGGCTATATGGCCTATACTTCCCTGAGGTTCTGCCCAGAAGAGATTTTCAAGCCTGAGGTCCGAAGGTCAGAGTGCACAAAGTACCCAGAGCCAAGAGTGTGGCCCAAGGCATCATATCAGAATGAAGAGCTTATTCAATCTCCATTCCCAGGCCTTCATGTCCAGCTGGACAGGTGGCACCATCTACCATCTCTAAGCAAATGATAGCCCAAGTGTGGGCCATGCAAATGCATCTTGTAACATACATAATGGGCAACACAGACCCCACCAGAAGCCCAGGGTTGGAACTGATGCCAGGAAGGTCTGGGCCTACAGAACATGTCCAGGAAGTGTGAGTTAGCTTGGATTGTTGGGATAACTGGTTCTGAGTTCTAGACAAAATAAGCATAGCAGGAAAACTGGGCCTTTCTTTCACTTTGCATCCTGTGGAGAAGTCTGTGGAGGATTAGAGCCTTCTGTACACAAGAGGATAGGTGGTCTGGGCAGAGCTCTAGGGGGTAGGGGCACAGAATAGCTCCTTCCAGCTAGCTGACCTGGTGGATCCTCCACAGAACCCACATTGAGGGGGTCTTTGGGGCATAGGTCCTGGCATAGCAAACAGGCTACAGAGCAGGTTCAGAAGCTTACAGGTGAGATGGTGCCCAGGAAAAGAAATTCTGACCCAAAGGGTCGTGGTGGCCTTTGTGATCGCCCAGACTCTGCATGTGTGAGAAGTGGAGATGGGAGCTGGAGGACAGGACCCCAGATTTTCACCCTGAGCAGACCCGGTGTGTCATAAGCATTCAATCCCCAAATCACAAGACGGTCCCATTTTGGAGTTAAGGAAGCGGAGAGCTTTAAGATTAAGTGATTTAAGATTAAATCACTTGCTGGAGGACCACACAGTTCTCAAGTGCAGAGCTGGGGTTTGAACCCAGATCTGTGATAGTAGAGAATGTGCTCTCACCTGCTCCATGGCCAGGCAGCATTTGGAGGCAAGGTAGAACAGATCAGGGGGCCCCTGGCTCCACACATGCTTGGCTTGGAACAAATGAGCAGGGATGAAAGGAAGGAAGGAAGGAAGAAAGGGGGACCTCCGCCCTGCCCCCACCCTGCTGCCCTCCCCTGACATCATTCCCTCTGGGAACCTCCTGACTCAGGCCCCCTATAAGCCTCTGCTGCCTCCCTCACCCCACTACTACCAGGGCTTCCCTTGTTTAGCCATGTAAAATCAAGGCCGGAGGTGAGTCAGGGCCCAGGAAACCAGCCAAGTGGGGCGACCACAGAGGCTACTCGTGGGCAGAGCAGTGCTGATGTTTTCCCCAGCCAGACTGTACCTCAGTCTGGGAGAGGGTGATGAATGTGGTCCTTCTTTAGGGAGAAGGAAACCCAGGTTCACAAAGGTCATCTGGTGTACTTAAGACCCCAAAGAGTCTGGATGAGAACCAGCTCTGCTGAACTTTCAGGCCAGGGGCTCCTTACTTTGGACCAGGTGGAGCGTACAAGGCCTTGGACTTGCAATCAGCTCCAAGAGCACAGTCAGGGGTCCTGACCCCAACCTGGACCCAGACACAAATGGATACTATCTCAGAAGCCTTCCTAACATGTTTAATGGCTCTCAGCCCTACCAGCGCTAAGGCATAGTTAGCCGTGTTGTGGTTTGGGGAGGTTTTGCCGACACACATCCACAGGGGGTCATGGAAAGTCCCTGTTAGCAGTGAACGTGGCAGAGCTGAACAGTTATGTCTGACTTCTCTGAATCCAAGCAAGACAGAGGGCAGGGAGATCCCACTCAGCCAGGACCTGGCCAACTGCCTTTAGAGCTGAACAAAGACCTAGGGCCTGAGTAAGGCTGTGAACACCCCAGGTGGACTTTGCATCCTAGACCATTTATAGGGTACAGATGGGGGCTTGGTGATCCCCAATCCTCCATGTAGGCTGGATGGCATTACATAGTCTACAATACCGGATTTAACTGGGGCAGAGGCACGGGCCATAGTGGGGACAGCCGAGGGTAGCCACAGGGTGGTAGGAGTGGTTAGCAGCCACTCCTAGGAGTGAGAGACCTGAGGACAAATTTTGCTTCCTCACTCCCTTGCTGTGTGACTTTAGACACCCTCTAACCTTTCTGAGATTCAGCTATCTCATCTGTAATACGAAGACTATACTAGGTTTTACCTTATAAGGCAGGTTTGAAGGTTAAATGAGGTGTTGGACAAGAAACCACTTTGAAATGGTCATCAAGCAGATCACTCGGGTGGAGAGAAGACTGAAATCATTCCCCTCCCCAGAAGCCACCCAAGGTCTTATTTCATACTTGATTTGGGTTGCCTATCTCCTTCCCATAAGTCCCTCCATACACTTCCATCCCTGAGCTAATAGGGAGCTTCTTCCCTTCTTAAGCCACTCCCGTCTCCAAACAGTGCCTGGCAGGCCCCCAGGAAAGCACTACTTCTGAGGACCAGGGTGCCATGGAGCTGAGGCAGAGAGACTGTGTGAGGTTCAGCTCTCCCGTGACACTGGCCATTTTTAACTTACCCTCCCCTTAAATCCCCCCCATCATCCTGGCCCAGCCTGCCCTGTGCATACCTGCTCACGGAGAGTGTGAGATGGTCATGGCAGCCCTTGATGCGGTTCTGCGCCTCCAGGTGTGTCATGAGCTCTGTGCTCTCACCATTGATGGCCTGGATCAGGTCTCCAGGGCACAGGGCGGCCAATGCAGCCTTGCTTCCAGCATGGACCTATAGGTGGACAAGCCAGATCACTGGGAATTGGTCATTGTGTGGCCTTGCTGCAGTCTCTGCTCTAGAACCCTTCCAACCTCAGAACCTGGGCTATGTGGCCCTCCTGCCAACATGACCTGTGGGTAGGCAAGTCAAGACACTGGTTAAGTTCTCATGTGGTCTGGCTGCAGCCTCTGCTCTAAACACTCCCAATTCTAGCACCTGAAGGACTGGTGGGGTGTGAGTGCATAAAAGAGGGGCATATAAGTGAAGGCATATAGGACTAGGACAGTAGGATGTCACTCTTGTAGCCTGCATATGTGCCCAAGGACATACAAAGGACACACAGGGACACATGTGCTCCCAGATACATACAAAGCATGGACGTGTCACAAATACCCTACATAGACAGTGCCCTACCCAGAGAGACTGCACAGAAGCCCCTTGACCTGATATTTCCTAGTGACCTTGTCTCCCTACTTGTTTCCTCTCATCCCTACCTCCCACATTCACTTCTACCTACCCATACTCTGTCCAGGCCAGTTGAATATCCAGGCTACTTACAGCTCCAGATAGTTCTCACCTCCATGCTTCTGCAAATGCTGTTCTCTCCACCTGGAACACTCTTTCCTTTGACCTCAAACCATAATTATCAGCTTACACCTCCTCACCTTCAGGTCTTAGCAGAGAGGCCATTTCCTCTGGGAGCTGGTTCTCTGGACTCTCACAGTACTCTGTGCACCCCCTTTACCATTTTGCTCCCCTAAGTGCCTCATTCTGGGTCTGTGTCACCACCTTTCTAGTCAAGTTCAAGGCCATCTACTTCCAGCTGCCAGTCTGCACTCCTGAGTCACAATTTCACCTCTACTTCCTCTGCAGGATAGACACTCAGGCCACTCCAGTGCCACTATTGACTCCAGTCAAATGGTGTCCATATATGGAAACTCTTACAATACTGGTCCCCTCATGAGAGCCATATGAGGTTGGGGAAAGGCTCACAGGGAGGCCTGAGTAAGGAGTCCAGGGGAATTCAGGCAACAGGGAACCCTTTGCCCTATCCCTGATTCCACCACAGCCTTTGGAAATAGACTTTAGCCACCCTCATTTTTTTAAATTTATTTAAAAATTTTTAATGAATCTCTATGCCCAACATGGGGCTTGAACTGGCAACCCCAAGATTAACAGTCACATGCTCACTGGAGTACCTGTGTGGCTAGGTCGGTTGAGTGTCTGACTTTGGCTCAGGTCATGATCTCACAGGTCGTGAGTTTGAGCCCCACATCAGGCTCGCTGCTGTCAGTGCAGAGCCCACTTAGGATCCTCTGTACCCCCCTCTCTCTTCTCTTCCCTTGCTCATGTTCTCTCTCTCTCTCTCTCAAAAAGAAATAAACGTTTAAAAAAAAGAGTCACATGCTCACCAAGTGAGGGACCCTGTAGGCACCCTCATTCTTACTCAGCCTCTCCAGTGGTGCCCAGTTCTCGAGAGCTGCCAGTGACCCTGTTCTTATTGCTGGGGTTGGGCGCTCCTGGAAGCCAAGCTAGGCTCAGCTTATCCAGCTTTCAGCAGTGAGTGGACAAAGCTGAGGTGCTAGCAGCTTCTTGGCTGGAGTCCTGATGCGGGGAGTGCCTAAGCTGACCTGCCCTGAAATATTTTTGCCCCAAGGAATATTTTTCTAGAGTATGACACCCTCAGCCAATAGACCACCATGAATGCTCATTCACAGGGCCTGGCACCTATACAAGCCTGTTCTCCTGGGGAAGCACCCACTAGGCATCATTCCACCCTCTACTCAAGGTCCTGCTCCAGGCCCCTATCCTTTATGGATACATGCTCTATGACATGGCCTGGGCTTTACCCATAACTAGTTCATGGCAAACTTTCAACCACCTGGTGAGACAGAGGCTGTTCTCATCCCTACAGATGAAGTAAGGGAGGCTTGGGGGAAGGGACACCTTGCCCCAGTCCCCAGTGCTGGAGAGAAGTATTCTTCTTCAGGGGGGTGGCTAGCTGCAGGATGACTCAGCCAGCACAAGGGGTGCATTCAGGCCCCTGTGGGTGGAGGAAGTTCTTGAAAGCAGGGGTGGCTGGGTCTCAGCCAACTCCATTAGCTCGGGGAGTTCTGGTCAGAGAGGGCATGAGGCCAGGAAACCATGACTCTCCCAACTGCCTTTATATGCATTGTCTCATTAATCCTCAAGGAAAGCCCATTTCTTAGATGAGGAAACTGAGGTCCAGAGAAGTGCAGGACACTCAATTGATAAATGGCAGAGTTAGGGCTTCATTCTAAGCCAACTGGTTCCAAGTCTTATCTATTAACCACTGTGTGATTTTCTCTTTCAGGGGAGAGACAGTGTCACAGGTAGAAAGATTGGCATGTATAACGGCTCGTCTGGGAGAGAGAGTAAAAGCAGGCTCCTGGGGTTGGAGCATCATTAGTGAGGAGACAATGGAAGAGAAGTCAGAGAAGAAGCAGGGACCAGAACTGCTGGCCTTGTAGGCCCAGGTGAGAAACTGGCATTTCTCCTGGGTGGTCTGGAACTATGGAGGGTTCTAAGCAGGGAAGTCATAGGACACAGATTAATTCAGGCCTATCCCTCTGACTGCTGAGTGCAGGATAAATAGACGTGGGGGTGTCTGGGTGGCTTAGTCAGTTAAATGCCCGAGTTTGGCTCAGGTCATGATCTCATGGTTCATGAGTTTAAGCTCCGCATCAGGCTCTCTGCTGTCAGCACAGACCTTGCTTTGGATCCTCTGTTCCCCTCTCTCTCTGTACCTCTCTCTCTCTCTCTCTCTCTCAAAACAAACAAACAGTTTAAAAAAATAGAAGGAAGGGAGAGGGGAACAGTGACGTCAGCTGGGAGACTGGGGCATGAACCAACCCCCTCACCTGTAGTAGCTATATTTCCAGCCCCTGCTCTACTCTGCCCAGCCTAGATGCTGTGATGGGTTGGGAGTCACAGAGTCCAGTGCCATACTGTCCCGTCCAGTCACAGCAAGTTCCAGACAGGTCTGGACTCCTGGCCCTGCTCTGCTCCTCTGGATACACTCACTACCTTAGCTCCTCTGAGCCTTAGTGTCCCCATCTATAATGTGAGGCCGGAGGGAGTCCTTACTTATAAGGGCTCTTGTGAGGGCTACCTGAAAGAATCAAGGCAAAAAGTCCCCACAATAGGTTGGCCACACGGTGGTGCTCACTCCAGGCTCTGGTTGTTGGGGAGCTGGTACCAACACCCATTAGGGTGGGGCCTGGAATGCTATGGATGCCCAGCCAAGACCAGCAACCATTATAGTTCACAGAAGAAGAAGCCTTGGGCAGTGTTCTTGGGGGCTCCTTGAAGCTTTGTGAGCTGAGGTTGCAAGGCCCCATCTCTGCCAGGCACCCAGCCTCCACCCTGTCTGAGTGTGGCTGTCCCCACAGGGAGGTAGGTGGGAGGAGGCCCTGGAAGCATGGAAGGAGTTGGATCTTCAGCCCCCTTCGTAAGGACACTCCCACACATCATCAGTATCTGTAGACCTGCCCTTGAGGTACCTGTTGGGCAAGCTGTGGCCTGTGTTTCCTCAGCCCTGGAGATCTCCCTAGATCCCACTCAAACCCAGGCTCAGGCATCCTGGCTCTTTGGGTCTGAGCTGCTGCCACATGACTTTGGGGGACAAGGGGGGTTCTTCCTGGCAAACCCTCTCCCA
The DNA here is from genome assembly GCF_023721935.1 of Panthera uncia. Taxonomy (NCBI): domain Eukaryota; kingdom Metazoa; phylum Chordata; class Mammalia; order Carnivora; family Felidae; genus Panthera; species Panthera uncia. Next base: position 25,614,455 of record NW_026057577.1, on the reverse strand, counting down.
GCCTGGCTACTTGCCTGCCTGCCAGGGACCTACATCCCTGTCAGCTCCAAACAAGGCCGCTGCTGCTGCTGCCACTGTGACGTGTGGAGGCCTTTCCTCCGCGGGCAGGCAGCCGCGTGGGCAACAGATGTCTCTGCTCCCTGCCGCCTGTGGCCGTCAGCCGCCGCCACTGAGCCTGTCAGCGGCCTCACGCCTAGGGTGCCTGGCCTGCTGGCTGGCCTAGCACCCCCACCAGCCCGCTTTGGCGGACACACAGCAAGACACACATGGAGACAGACACAGAGGCGCTCGTACACACACACACACACACACACACACACACACACACAGCAGTGTGCCTCAGGGAAGTAGGAGATGAAAGGCTCCCGGATGTGTTAAAGGCCCACCTCACTCAGCCCCAGGAACCTGGTGGCCGTGGGGTAAGGGCAGATGTGGGAAGCCTCCCAGGACAGCTGGGCCTGCCTGTCACCCTGGCCCCCAGAAAAGGGATTCCACAATTCTATGCTCCACCGGGTGCCCACCCCCTCCTAGGAAGTGGAAAGAAGTCTCTGAAAGCCCAGCCAGCTTAGTCCAGCCTCCGTGGAGAGAGGTGGCAGTAAGGTGGGGGAAAGTGGTTCTCAGTTTTCCTGACACAGGCCCCCAAAGATCAGAGCAGCCTGTGCGGGGATAAGGGATGGCCCTCAAATGGGCCCAGGGCCCCTCTGCTCTTCCCTCCAGACTGAGAGCCTTCAATGGCAGGATCTCTGTTTTGTCCTCTTTTGTCCCCTAGTCTGGGACCCCAAAGGGCAGAGGCTGACTCCCCTTTTTTAGCCCTTCAAACTAAGGGACCCCAAGGCTGGGCCAGGATCCTGTCTCACCCGGATTGGGTACCCCTTCTGACAGGGCCTGAATCCCTTCCTTTGCTCCTCTTCCCTCCTCAAATTAGCCACCGCCCAGGATTGTGCCCCCTCCGCTTTCTCCTCTGTCCTAAGCCTGGGGTAATGCATAGTCCTGGAACCTTGAGGAACTGGGCTGAGGCTATTCTGGCCTCTGACCTTGTGTTGTCTTGTGGGCAGGGGTCTCACATCCTCACAGTAAGTCTCCCCTTTCCCTTCCCCTGGAAGCCCTGAATTCCTCCTGGTCACTTCCCCATAGGACAACTGAGGTCATAGATGAGAGTCTGACCAAAACTAGAGTGAGGAAGTGGATGGCTCTTTCTCTTTTCATATCCAGAGAGGACTCCAGACCTCCCTGGGGTCACCCAGCTCTGCTGGCAGGGACCTTTGTTAGGAGAAGTGGGCTCTCAGTCATTTCGCCCCCAGTCCTGACTGGGTTCAGGCTAAGCAGCGTTTCTGGGCCTCTGTCGATGGGTCCAGACCCCTGGCCCACGACTGCGGTCCTTCCCTGGCCTGCAGTCACTCCCCCAAAATGAGACCAGCAGGGAGGCTGGTGTGGGAACAAGGGGGTGGGGATCCTTCAAGGGACAGGGCAGGCAGGCCCAGCGGGAGAGAGGGGGGGCGGTTGGGGCCCCACACTGCCATGCCTGGAAGCCTCTAGAGCCTGTGTCGCCCTGGCCATTCCTTGGCCTTCGAACTTCAGGGACGTCGGGGATCTGGGTCTCGAGTGGACCGCGAGGGCAGGGTCTCAGATGGAGGACTTTCCCGCCGCCCCGTGGCCATCAAACTCACCCGCGAGATGGTGAGGGGTGCGCTGAAGTCCCGGCCGCCTACTAGGCGGAAGCCCCAGGGTGAAGGGCCGCGCAGGGTCACGGAGTGGGGCATCGCGGGCCAGAGCCGCAGCCGGAGCCGGAGCCGGACACTGAGGAGCCGCCGCCGCCACCGCCGCCGCAGCCGCCGCCTGGACTCCGCGCCCCGCCCCCGGCCCGCCCGCCCCCGTACTCCCCTCCACCCGGCCCCCGCCCCGGCTCCCCGCGCGCCCGGATTGGCCCCGCGGCCGGCCCGCCCCGCCCACTTCGGGGGGCTCTGAGGACCCGCCCCTCAGTCCTGGCGCCTGTAGCCCAGCACCCCCGCGGGGTTCGCGGAGACCCCGGGACTGGGGCAGCCCCGACGTCAGGGATCCTGCCCTGGCCTCGCTCTGAAGTCCGCGGCCCCAGCGCGGCCGCGGAAGGTCAGGCACAGGCCCTTTGAAGTCCCTTCTACCGGGCAGCGCCCCAGGCTGAGGAGGGATGGCGGTGGGGGCCGGCCCAAATGGGGAATGGGGCTGTGACTTGCTCAGAAAACTCCTCAAGGTCCTGGCAGGCAAGGCTGCCTCCCTGTTCCTCCGTGCCAGGAGGGCTCTGAACAGCAAGCATTGATGGGCAGCCTTCGGCCTTCGGCCTGGCCAGGGACACAGACCCAGGATGACAGCAGGCGCTGCCTGTGAGTGAGAACAGGAAGGTACCCAGCCTCGTTCTGGGAGGCTAGGAAGTCTGTCTGGAAGAAGTGGGCCCTGACTTGACTCTAGAAGCAAGGTGGCCTCTTGTCCTTCTAGGCATCTTTGCCTGCCCAGGACACTCCTTCTCCAGCTCCCCTCTTCTTCCAGGCCGTCTCCCTGGCTGCACAGCCTCTTCCCCTCCTTTGCAAGGATTTTTGTTTCCCCAGGCTTCCTAGAAAAGGAGCAGCTTAGGGTGGTGGGATAGTAGCTGCACCGATGCAGGGGAGTAATGTATTTCAGGGGCATGGAATTGTGGGTGGCCCTTCCCTTGAGGCCCCCAGTGCTGGTACTTTCTTCACTGAATCACTGTCCTCCGGGGATGTCCGTGAATGGCCTTTGCAGGTATCATGGCTTGGCCAGAGTACACCTACTACCCTCTGGCTCCCCTGGACACTTTGTGTTTGGCTACATCAAGGCAACACTGTTTCCTTCTCCAGGTTCTACTTTAGCCATTCTTGACAACGGCTGTGTGCCCTCAAGTTTTGGTAAGGACTCTGCCCTTGGAGGAGGCTAACAGGCTATGGGGTGAGGTGTGTCCATGGGATCTCTTAAAACCCCCAAGAAGGAGGGCCATTCAAGAGGCACAAACTCAGGGTAGTCCAAGGAATGGGGGGTGCCTTTAGGGTGGAACATGGATGCCTCTCTGGGAGGTGGGGTGCTGTTGTCTGTTCAGCTGGCAGAGAAATGTCAGTGGCTCATCCTGAAATCACTTCATTGCCTTCCAGTTTACTTCCTTTTTAGGGAAGCATATTTCTCCCTTCTAGAAGTCGTCCTCTTGAATATGACTTTCCTAGCCCTTTAACATTTGGTCAGTATAATTCATCTCTGAGGGTGTCTATCACAGAGTTGAAGATGCGTGGAGGGTGGGGAGTGGCTCTTCTAGAATCTGTACATAAACTTGCCCATTTCATTGTGCAGTTTCTGGGTGAGTTCCAGAGTCCATGCCAGTTATCCCCCATAGTGGGTCTTTGATGACATCTGAGTCCCATTTCTGACAGTGCCCTCCACAGGACACAGCCTGGGCAGACTGTGCTCCTAGAGACTGGGGACAGGCCTTTTTTTTTTTTTTTTTTTTTAAGTATATTTATTTATTTTGAGAGAGAGAGCAAGCCCGATAGAGAGGGGAGAGAGAGAGACTGCCAAGCAGCCTCCACACTGACAGTGCAGAGCCTAACACAGAGCTTGAACTCACGCACTGTGAGATCATGACGTGTGCTGCAGTTGGGTCAGACATTTAACTGACTGAGACACCCAGGCACCCCTAGGGGCAGACCTTCTTAAGAGCCACACTGTGGTTTCACTCCTGAGGTACCCTGTGTCCTGAGTAGTAGGTCAGACAAGCTGCTTCCAACCCGTCCCTGATACTTCCTCCAGGAAGCCCTCAGAATTTCATTTCACTCTTAATGGTGTTGTTCCTGGGGGGTGCTGTGTTACTGAATCCCTATCGTGTAGGGCACCATGTCAAGTGGCAATTATAGGGTCTAGGAGTCCTCTCCAAGGTGGAGATGGGTGGCAGCTGGACCGTACCTCACCTCTGCCCTAGTGGACTTCACTTGTTCATTACACACCACCATAGGCATCTGTGTTGTTGGGTATAACCAGACTGTTCATTTCATGCATTCTCTATGTATTCAACAAATATGTACTGAGTGCTTTTCATATGCCATGGCCAGTGCCTGTCCAGAGCTGGGATCAAGGCATCCATGGGGGCAGGGGCTGTGTCTATCTTATTTATTTATGTTTCTCCAGCACCCAGCAGAGCACCTGGCACACAGAGTGTGTTCAAAAACATTTGCTATTAAATAGCATTATCATTGTTATAGGAACTATAATCTCAGCTCACCCCTTGGCCACTACCCAGAGAGAAGCATGAGGGACCAAGAAGCAGGAAGACTTCTGCCTCTGCTGCCCGGAGTCCACACTCAGTGACGCTGTCCTTCAGGGGCTCCAAGTGGCTCAGGCATTATGCCCAGGTCCTCTGTGAACAGTCGGGTCTGTCCAAGGTCAGGAGAAACCACAATGCTTTTTCCTCAATGGGCTGGCAAGCTCCAGCAGGAGAAGAAGCCTCTGGAAGATGCCCTTGGGGCTGAGGCGAGGGGAAGGGGGAGGGAAGTTCTAGGACAAGAACAACCTCAGACTGAGGGTGAGGCCAACCTAGGGAGTGCCCAGCGTAGGAAGCGGACCTGGGTGGGGGTAGAGTGAAGGTAGTGGAGCATCCCATGAGGATACCTTCCTGTGAGGTTGCTAGAGGTTGGTCAGAAAGCTCAGACCCTGACCCGCCCCATCCTGGTCCAGTGGCCATAGGTCTCTGGATGGAGTCTTGCCCATTCAGACTCAGCTCCTTAGGCCAATGCATCTCTTCCTGAAGGCCCAGCTCCCTCTCCCCAGTCAATAGTCTGGATTCCAAGGGGATTTAAATCCCTGAACGGGCATCCCCTCTTTACCAGACACCCAGTCCACAGTACTGACCACTGCAGGGCCCCAGAGGACAGCCAAGGAAGAACCTGAGAAGCCCCCATTTTAGGGTGGCCTGTTTGACCTGGCTCCAGGCCCCATAGCTTCTGGTCACCCAGAGGTCTGCTCTCCAAGAGACCTGCTAGTCAAGACCAGGACTCTGAGAGTCTGTAGGATGGAGAGAACAGCAACGTGTGGCAAGGCTGGATGAGGAGGGGCTGTACGGGCCTTCTGTAGGGCTAGGACTTGAGCCTACAGTAATAGGGAGCCTGGACAGGCCTGAGGCAGGGTTTGAAGGGCTCTGAGAGGAACAGAGGCAGCCAGGAGCATGGACAGCAGGCACTATACAAAAGGAAATGTGGGGTTGTGTAGCCTGTGAGGTGAGCTGAGAGCTGAGGTTGACAGGACTCAGTCAAGGAGGCAACAAAGCTGGCCTTTGAGCTGTGTTTGGTGCCACAGAACGTGTAGGGGAGGGTGTGCCTGTGACCAAGGGAGTTTCCCAGCTCTAGTTTTGTGCTGTTTGATTCCCCCAACAAACACTTACGGAGTACCTGCTGTGTGTGTAGCCTAGACTTGATTAACTGGACTTGGAAGTGGGGTGGCGACTCCCCGCCCTGCTGGGTCTCCTCTGGGGGCTGAGAGCTAGTGTCTCCAGAGGGAGTCAGTCTCTGAGAGTCCAAACAGGGACAGAGCTGACTCTAACAATTGAAGCCGATTTCCTGGGTCTGAGCCAAATTCCGTGACAGACACAAAAGCAGAACCAATTCCTGTTAGGAAACTGAGCCTTGGGGAGGGTGAGTGACCACCTCAAGGTGACACAGCTCCTAAGCAGTTCATCTGGAGCTTAAGACCCTGCCCTCGTGGCTTTATGCCATGCCTTTTGCAGCAGGGACTGGATGTGTCTGAGTCCTACTGACAACCTCCAACAGCACCCCTGTCAGACCTGCTTTGTGTCTATTTTCACAGAGAAAACCTGTCTGCTCTGGGTCCCAACAAAGGGGCTGCCAGGCAGCAGGGCAGGGGCAGGTTTACCCAGCTGGGCCCAGGGAGGCACTGGCCCTGAGGCTTGGGAGTGGAGGGTGTTGGGAGGAGTGGCATCACACACAAGGGGGAGGCAGCAGACAGCGGGAGAGCCAGAGAGCAGCTCAGCCAGCCCAGGCAGGGAAGTGACAAAACAGGCTGTTGGCGGTGGCAGTGAGATTGAGTGGGATTGAGTGTTGTGCAGCTGGGGCCTCAAGAAGGCAGCTTATAAAGGCACCATGGTTTTGCTCTGCCACAAGGTTACCTCCATTCTTACCTTCTATCCTACTTGTCATTCAGGCTCGAGTTGTGCAGGCAGCCTGCCCTAGATTACCCAGCCTCCCCTGGCACCAGATGGCTCAATTCTACCTGTATCCTCCATAGAAAAGCCCGACCCAGGGGTTCTTAGGTTTCCAGCTTCCCCTGACAGTTGAGGACTTCTATCAGCCAACTATGCTGATCTCTGTGCAGAGAAGGAGCCTCCTTTTATAAATCAGCTCCTCCAGGCGGAGCAGCAGAAGAATTGCGGAGCATGGACTATGTGCTCATTCTGTGCCTTGGAGACTCGTGGCTTTGGCCTGACCATCACCATGCTCTGGCACAGGCAGGGATGCAGGACCCTCCCCTTCTCAGATCAGGGAGGGAGACATGGCTGTCAGGTGTAAGGCTCCACCAAAGGCGAAGGGATAACAAAGAGGAAACAAGCATGGGGTGTGTGGAATCTAGATACTGGGGCTCCTTATACACACACCACCACTCATCTGTCAGTTTGAGACTCACTGCCTAGGCCTGGATTGGAGCCCCGCCCCAGTTCACATATTCACAGACTCATTCAGAAGTGGCCTTCCAGGGCACTTAGATCTCTGGGCTGAGGACCCTCCTCCTCTTCCTGACCTCTAGTGCTGATATCCAGGACCTCTTAAAGAGCTAGAGAGATCCAGGCCACTTCCATATCTCTAGGCTTCCAGAAACACAAAAATGAAAGTAAAGTAAAAATAGTGTTTTAAGAGTTATGGCCTATGTTGTTTATTTTTTAATGTTTATTTGTTTATTGTGTGTGTGTGTTGAGAGAGAGAGAGAGGGAGATAGAGAATCCCAAGCAGGCCCTAGTTCAGGTCATCATTTCAGGGCTCGTGGGATTGAGACCCAGACTGGGCTCTGAGCTGAAATCAAGCATCCAATGCTTAACGGACTGAGCCACCAGATGCCCCTACCTGGCCTATGCTGTTTATGCTTTGCTCACTTATTCAACAAAATTTTTTATTCAGTTCTACTTAATAAAATATTCAAATAGTTGTAGGAGCCTTTTATGTGTCAGGTACTGTTTTAGCCCTGAGTACTGCACAATTAAATGTTTGTAACACACACACAAAATGTACAGCATCATTTGTAGATAACTTCAAAGATTCAAATTCTAGGTTTCCTGGCCCACTTCCTCGGGCTAGACCTCCACAGTCCCCATCCCTCATGAATTTTATTTTTCATTATTTTTAAATTTTTAAAAAAGTTTTTGTTTATTTATTTTGAGGAAAACAGAGAGAGCACAAGTGGGGGGAGGGGCAGAGAAAGAGGGAGAATCCTAAGAAGGCTCCATGCAGTCAGTGCAGAGCTCGATGTGGGTCTCCATCTCACGAACCATGAGATCATGAGCTGGGCCGAAATCAAGAGTAGAATACTTAACCAACTGAGCCACTCAGGTCCCCCTTTATTTTTTAAGTAATCTCTACACCCAACAAGGGGCTGGAACTCATGACCCTGAGACCAAGAATTGCATGCTCTACTGAGCCAGCCAGACACCCCCCATGATTTTCTCATTGGTGTAGGTTTGACTCTGTCCCTTGTTCTGAGGGGTCTTGGGGACCACAATGAGATTAGTGAAGGCAGCAAAGTCTTCATTGGGAGCCCAGCCAGCCTAGGCCTGTCTCCAGCCTGTTCTTCCAGCCCCGTCCTATGACTTATGGCTGCCTTAAAGCACCAGGTCCTTTAGTCACTGATTGGTCTCAGTGAAGTGTCCTGCCAGAGGTACACAGCACTGCCCACTGGTGCCTGTGGTTCCTCTCGTGGCTGAATCACCCGGCTGGCAGGAATGTTCTAACTGACCTCACCTCCGGGCCTGGCCATAGGACACCCCAGCTGTGGCCACCTGGTGTGAGCCTGGCTGCCTGTGTTGCTGGGAGAGTGGGGACAGAGCTCTGCCACCATAGTGTAGCATCTGCCAGCTGGCCCAGGAGTCTGGGAATCCAGGTGCAAGGGGCCATGGGGATTAGAGCAGGAAGAGCTAGATCCAGGCCTGCAAGGGTGAAGCTGGGCTGAGGCTACTCCATGCCCATGGGCAGTCTCATGTCCTGGGTGGCTATTTTCTTGGCTTCCAAGAATCTTCAAAATCCTTTTCCACTTACTTTCCCTTCCAAGGCTAGGTCCGTAGCTGTGCAGACCCAGGCTTGGCAGCACGCAGTGGAAGGCAGAACCCTAGAGGCAGAGGCTGCACTCACACCCCACATCTCTCATACCCGCTCACAATGGCAAAAGCATATATGTGACTTGAACCCCCACTGAGAGGACGCCTGATCAGATTGTTTGCTGCCTGTGAGACCACCGAATTTGTGGGAAGGCAGTCTTGCCTAAGCAATGGGGAGGGGACATGTCTCTCCCACATGAGAAGCCAGGGTCACTTCAAAAGAATGTCTAATGACAACTTCTATGGGCTGAGAATTAAACAAGAACTGTCTCATTTCAGAGAAGAGGAAGAGAAAATGGCAGGTCTGGACTAGGAATGCACCAAGTGTTGGAATGGGCACTGCCCAGAACTCTGGGACCAGCAGACCCTGAGAAGTAGCTGTGTCCAGGGTTAGCTGACCACAAAGGGCTGTGACAATCGGCATTCAAGCATGAAGCACTGTTGGCCCAAAGAAGGAGCACAAACAGTCTCCCTCAGAGAACCGTGATGTTCCAGAGCCAGGCAGAGATGGAGAGCGTCCATAATCTTGTGAAGATCTATTTATTATCCTACCACCAAGATAGAATCCCTGCAAGAAAATGACAGGTCCATCAAATTTGTGAATATAACAAATTGGCTTCCATAGTATGTTAAAATAGTTACCAACTTGGAGATTTTCCCAGACTACAAGGTTAGTTTAATATTACAAAATCCATTGATTAATAATTTAAAAGGAAAGAAAAGAAACCCTCAAAAGGCATTTGATTAAATTTACCATTCATTCACAGTAAACAGTTGGAAAATCATGAAGAGAAGGAAATGTTCTTAGCATTTTATTTTTTAATTTTTTAAAGTGTTTATTTATTTTTGAGAGAGTGAGAGAAAGAGAGAGAACATAAGCAGGGAAGGGGCAGAGAGAAAGGGAGACACTGAATCCAGAGCAGGCTCCAGGCTCTGAGCTGTCAGCATGGAGCCTGACGCGGGTCTCCAACTCACGATCCGTGAGATCATGCCCGGAGCGGAAGCCAGACGCTTAACTGACTGAGCCACCCAGGCACCCCAGCATTTTAAAGAATGTGTATTGGAAAGCAAAAGCCAATACTGGACTCAACACTATAAAATTTCCATTAATGTCAAGATCCAAACAATGTCCCTTTCACTACCCTGTATTGTATTTGCACAGTATTTCTCTGGACATCCTAAAGGTGACAAAAAGGTGAGAAAAAGAAATAATGGTTAAGTAAAAGAAATAATTAATAGAGTCAAAATGATCATTACTGGAAGATGATATTGTGATTGTGCCTCCATAAAATCCAGGAGAATTGGTTGAAAACTATTATAATTAGTAGGGGGATCAAGTCAGGTGGAGCAGAATATGATAAGTTTGTATATGTATATAGATTTTAATAGTTTTTAAAAGTGTCAAGTTGCAACTTAGAAAATATGATGAAAATAATTTACCATTCACACTCACAGTGACTCATGAGAAATATCTAGAAACTCACTTGGACACATGAAAGGCATATAATCTTCGCTCTAGGATAGATATAAAAGAAAAATAAATAGACACATATGTCTGAGGCGCCTGGGTGGCTCAGTTGGTTAAGAGGCTGACTCTTTAATTTTTTTTTTTTTAACGTTTATTTATTTTTGAGACAGGGAGAGACAGCATGAATGGGGGAGGGTCAGAGAGAGGGAGACCCAGCATCTGAAGCAGGCTCCAGGCTCTGAGCTGTCAGTACAGAGCCTGATGCAGGGCTCAAACTCACGGAGTGCGAGATCATGACCTGAGCCAAAGTCGGACGCTTAACTGACTGAGCCACCCAGGCACCCCTTAAGAGGCTGACTCTTGTTTTAAGCTCAGGTCATGATCTCACAGTTCAGTTAGTGGGTTCCAGCCCTTCATCAGGCTCCGTGCTGACAGGGCAGAGCCTGTTTGGGATTTTCTCTCTCCTTTGTTCTCTGCCCCTCCAGTTGTTCTCTCTTTCTCTCTCTCTCTTTCTCAAAATAAATAAATAAACTTAAAACAAATAGACACATATGTTACATGCCTGGAAAACTCAACATTTTAAATTTATTAATTTAAAGCGCAATTCCAATCAAACTTCATTTGGGTGGGAAAAATGGACAAGATGACGCTGAGGCTCAACTGAAAGAGTAAATATGGATATGTGATATTGCGATTTATAAAAAAATATATGTTTTGTCATTCAGATTACTGAAATATATTTCGCATTTGTATCTGGTTTTCATCCAGTGTTCCTGGCTCACACCTCCTAGAACCCTAGGAATTTCCTGCGATAAAAGTGATAAATGTGTGTGTCTTTTGTTATGTTAATGAAGGTGACTTTTGCTTTCTACCCAAGGGTGGGGGTGGGGGGCAGAAGGGGAACTAGTTGCTAGGAGGACAAAGTATAGGATTAGAAGACTGGAACCTTCAATTCCACCCCTTCTCCACCTCTGGGAAGCAGAGAGGGGAGAGGGACAGGTTAAAGCAGCCTATGATCAATGACTTAGTCAATCATGGCTATGCAATGAAGCCTCCATAAAAAGCCAAAAGCACTGGGTTCTGAGAGCTTCTGTGTGGTGAACACATGGAGATGGGCGAGAGTGGCATTCCTGGAGAGGGCCTGGAAGCTCTGCACCCTTTCCCCATACCTTGCCCTGTGTATCTGGGAGGAGGGCAGTCGGATAGGACTGAGCCCTTGATCTGTGGAATCTCATGCTATCTCTGGGTAGTTAATGTCAGAATTGAGTTGAATTCTTGGACATCCTGCTGGTGTATGAGCATTGCTTGGTATTGTGTTGGAGGGGAATCCTTCCACATTGGAACTGAGTTTGGGAACACAAAAAGAGGATGAAAAACCAAAAATTGGATTAAAAGACTAATAAACTAAGATTTGTCCTTATAGGCATCTAAGTGAGTGATAAAGCTAAAGTAGTTTAGAATGTGGTGGAACCACAGGAAAAAATACATCAGGAGAACAAAAGGGGAGCTCAATGTAAGTGATAAAGGAAACATCTTAATTCAGAGGATAAGGAGTAGTTTATTCAGTAAATCAGGTTGGGGACATTTATTATCTACACACACAAAAAAAAACGGTTATAATCCGGGGTGCCTGGGTGGCTCAGTCACTTAAGTGTCTGAATTTGGCTCAGGTCGTGATCTCATGGTTCATGGGTTTGAGCCCCATGTCAGGCTGAGAGCTCAGAGCCTGGAGCCTGCTTCAGATTCTGTCTCCCTCTCTGCCCCTCCCTCACGTGCACTCAGTCAGTTTCTAAAAAATAAATAAACATTAAAAAAAGTTTTTTTAAATGGTGATAATCCTACATACTATATACTTCTCCACACTATAAAATGACTCACAAAATGATTTACAATATTTCCAATGTATTTTTATAAACTATTTTTTTGTATACTTAAACACAGGGCTGGTAGAAAATATAGATAAATATTTTTATAATAAACATCTTTTTCATCAAGGTAAACATATTAAATATATTTTCCTATTACATATGGATAAAAAGTATCAGAAACATACTGTAAACTCTTGATAGTTGTTAGTTGCTGACAATAGCACTTTGGGAAATATACATTTTCTGTTAAGTATTTTAATTTTGAATTTTGATTAAGTTTTATTTTTTAATAGTAATTTTATATAAATAAACTTGTATCGTATTTGTAAGTAGAGGAATGAGGATAATAAAATGGAAAATAAAGGCAGGGAATGAAGGATAAACATTGCTTCTTATATAATGTAAGAACCTTGCAATAGCATACTTCCTTTTTTTCCTCTCTTCCTTAATGTAAGTGTCCTGGTACATTAACTTCTACAAAGGTTATCAACTCTGTATACATAGTTACTATTTTTGCTAAGTTTTCTTAAATAATTTAAGAAAAAACCCATTTTATATTTACTTACTATATTTACTGATAGTCTTTGTTCCTTTTTTTAGAGCCAAATTTCTGTCACGTATCACTTCTTTTCAGCCTCAATAATTTCTGGTAGTGCAGGTCCACAGATGATGAATTCTCTCAGCTTTCTTTTAATTAATCTAAAAATATCTTTATTTCTCCTTCCTTATTTATTTAATCAGAGGAAGAGAGAGCACGCACACACATGCATGCATGTGCGCACGAGGGGAATAGGGGGGCAGAGGGAGAGAGAGAATCTTAAATAGGCTCCATGCTCAGCACAGAGCCCCAGGAGATGTGAGGCTCAGTTGCTTGACCCTGGAATCATGATCTGAGCCAAAATCAAGAGACGGGGGCTCAACCAACCTAGCTACCCAGATGCTCCTCTCCTTCCCTTTTTAAAGATTATTTCTCTGGATATGGAATTCTAGGTTGGTTTTTTTTTTCTTCCTAGCATGTTTAATATTTAATATATCATTCTTTGTTTCCACATTTTTTGGCATTCTTTATTTCTGATGAAAGGAAAATAGTAATCTTTATCATTGTTTCTCTTAATGTAATGTGTTTTTTCATTGTTTTAAAGATGTTGTCTTTGGTTTTAAGATTTTTGGCTATAGTACACCTAGGTGTGGTTTCCTTTGTCTTTATCCCATTTGGGGTTTTATAATCCTAAACTTCTTGCAATGGTGAGTTAAAAATTTTTACAACCAAATTTAGAATTTCAGTTCCTTTTTTTTCTTTTTAATTTTGCTTCAATCTCTCCTCTTCTGGGACTCCACTTTTATGTATATTAGATGGCTTGATATTGTCTCAATGTCATTTCACTGAGGTTCTCTTGTTTTTTGTTTGCTTGTTTGTTTTCTGTTTTTAGCTCTTTTTCTTTCTATTGTATGTTTCCCTGTGTTTCCATTTAGATAGTTTCTATTGACTTGACTTCAAGTTCACTGAAATATTTTTTTTTCAGTGTCCTGTCTACTCTTAAGCCTATCTAGTAAAATTTTAATTTTCATTTTTCTGCTGAGATGATTCATCTGTATATTTATTATATACATCTTGGCATTTAAAATTCTTGGATATATTACAATAGCTGTTTTAAAGTTCTCATCCACTAATTCCAGTATCTCTATTATCTCTGGATCTGTTTCTATTCGTTATTTTTTCTCTGGTTATGAATTACATTTTCCTGCTTCTTCACGTGCCTGGCAATATTTGATTGTATTCTGGGAATTGTTGAGAGTCCGGATTATGCTGTCTCCTTTACAGAACATTGAGTTTGTTTTGTTAGGCAGTAAATTTACTTAAGGCTTGATATGATCCTGTTGAGGCTTGATTTTAGGCTTTGTTAAGGTGAGTGTAAAGTAGGGCATACAAAATGGCTAGAATAGTTCTATTCCTAAGACAAGGACTTTCTATGATTTTAATTAAATGTTCAGGGTATTCAGCAAAGTCTTTCCACTCTGGCTGGCCAGAACATGTCTTATCACTGTGTGGCTTCTAGAATCCCCATTACTTCATAGACCTATAGTTTTTGTTGTTGTTGTTGTGTTTTTTTTTTTTGTTTTTTTTTTTAAGTAGTCTCCATACCCAACATGGAGCTCAAACTCACAACCCCAACATCAAGAGTCACTTGGCCCACCGATTTAGTCAGCCAGGCACCACACAGACCCAGAGTTTTTCTTTTAATTTTTTAAAATGTTTATTTATTTATGTATTTATTTTTTTTCAATATATGAAATTTATTGTCAAATTGGTTTCCATACAACACCCAGTGCTCATCCCAAAAGGTGCCCTCCTCAATACCCATCACCCACCCTCCCCTCCCTCCCATCCCCCATCAACCCTCAGTTTGTTCTCAGTTTTTAAGATCTCTTATGCTTTGGCTCTCTCAAACCCAGAGTTTTTAAGCCACCAGTCCTCATGAATCCTTTCCCTGCACATGTGCAACTTAGACAAAATCTCAAGACAACTTCTATTCATATTTCTAGTGCTCCTTCTCCATGTGGTTACCTTCTCTTTGATGCCCTGCCCCAAAAATTCAGCCAATTCATCATCTCTTATCTTTGATATCTGTTTCCTCTACTCAGTGAGACCACTGAACCATTTGGGGTCCACTTCTCTCTACTGTAGTTTGGAAAGTGCCTCAGGCAAAGAACTTTAGTGAATGTGGAATTCACCTTGTGTTTTCCTTCTCAAGGATGAAGGCTATTTGATGTCTAATGCCTGTAATCAGTTGCTATAAATGTCTTATCTAGTTTTATAGTTGTTTACATTAGGGAAGTAAGTTTATTACCAATTACTCAGTCATGATTGGAATCCAATAAAAGTTTAAAAGAAGAAGGGAAAGGAAAGGAAAATAGGGAGCTCTAATTCAGGATGTGAATCAGATGCCACATGTGTAAGCATCTAAGATTTAGTGAAAGCAGCTGGGCCACTAGGGGCTTACCTATTTCCAGTTTTTTCTAATCTGTCATCAGAATTATACTGAATAAAGTTTCTATTTCTGGTCATAATGGTAAGCTGTATTAACCCTCCTGCCAAAAACAACTATGAAAATTGGACAAGATATATAAAACTAATATTTGAGGGCATTGGAGAACAACCAGTATAGGTAAGAATTGAAGGATTATGGTCCTTGAATAAAGGGAATAATGTGCAGTGAGTTCCACATTTACCCTGGCATTTTCTCTGGGGGCGTTTCATACATGGTTGCACGGGTGGGAGTGAAGACCGAGCAGAAAGCATGAGTCTTACCAGACTGGGGATAGGGAGGTTGGAGTTCAGGAATGCCAAAGAGACTAGGACTTAGGGACAGAGGACTGTGGAAAGGAGGATATATCAGAGAAGGAGCCCAGTGAACAAATTCTTTTGAATTTATTGGCCTATTTCTAAACAGCAGCTTGAGGGTAAAGAACTGAGCAATAGTTCTAGCAGCTTCAACATGTTAGGGACACAAATTGGAATTCATGTTCTGCCAAGGTGAAGTGTCTTTGGTAAACACCCAGGTTTTCAGCTGAGTCCCTCCCAGAAGAATCACACCCTAGGAGAGAGGGATGCGTCCTAGGAATAAGAGTTATGCACTAGGAGAGAAGAAGAGAAGAGAAGAGAAGGGAAGAGGAGAAGGAAAAAACAAAGGATAAAAATAAAAGAAAAGGCTAACAATACCAAATATTGGCAAAGATATGGAGTAACTGGAGTTTTCATACATTGCAGCTGGGAGTGTAATTTGTGCAACCATCTAGAAAAAATGACTGGAAGTAGCTACTCTAGCTAAATATATGCATATCCTATGACCCAGCAGTTCCATTCCTGGAATTTGATTATACTCAACATAAATGAGTGTTTATTTCTGCTACAAGACATGTGTGAACATATGAAAAGCAGTTTTATGTAAAATAATTCAAAACTGGAAACAGCCCAAATGTCTACCAACCATAGGATGGATAACTTATGGTATATTCAAACTATAAAATACTACATAGCAGTGACACAGGATGATATACTGTCACAAATGGCAAGATGCATGGCTATCACAGCCATAAAGCTGAGTATAAGAAACAGACACAAAAGTATATACTGTAAAGTTCCAGTTGTATAAAGTTCAAAATCTGACAAAAAAAATGGTCAAAGTTGATAGAAGAAAGAATAGTGGTCAGCTCTGGCAAGCTTTATTGATTGATGGGGCATAAGGGAGACTTCTGGTATTGGGAAATAGTCTATATATTGATCTAGGTGGTGGTTACATGAATTTATATGAATGTAAAACACACTGAGTTGTGTATTAAAATACAGTTTACTATATCCTAATTATATCTTAATAAGTAAGTTAAAAACAATTTTTTTAAGTAACCTCTACCCAGGTGTGGGGCTTGAACCCATGACCCTGAGATCAAGAGTTGTATACTTTACCAACTGAGCCAGCCAGATGCCCCTTAATAAGTTTTTACTTTTTTATTTTATTTTTTAATGTTTTTTATTTATTACTTTTTAATGTTTATTTATTTATTTTGAGAGAGAGAGAGTAAGTACGCGAGAGCAGGGGAGGAAAAGAGGGAGAGAGAGAATCCTAAGCAGGCTCCATACTGTCAGTGTGGAGTCTGACGTGGGGCTCAATCCCACGATTTCAAGAGCATGACCTGAGCCAAAATCAAGAGGTGGACACCCAACCAACTGAGCCACCCAGGTGCCCCAATAAGTAAGTTTTTAAATAAAAGTTTAAAGTGGCACTGGCTTCCTATGTCATTCCCCCCCACCCCCACCCCCGCCCTTGCTAGTGGGATCTGTGAAGTTTAAGCAGGGGATACTGACTTGCCAGTGGGTGGAATGATACCCTGCCTGGCCACCATAGGCTGCCATGTGAATTAACCATTCCTTCACCGCAGTCTTTGCTCCTTCTGTCTTCTGAACACCCAGCCTTCCCCTTGGCTGAGTACCTGGGGAGACCCACACCCTATCTTCCTCACCTGACCACTCAGCAAGTGACATGCCCCTTCTGCAGACTCCCTCAGCCCAGGGACTCACTGTCAGTTTCCCTGAGTCCCAGCTCCCTGTTCTCCCCCATAAGATCTGTAGGGGCAGGGCCTTTATCAGACTCATGTCTGTGTCTGTGTTCCTGAGCACCCAGCACTGGCCCAGAGGGGGTGCCAGCAAATGTTTGACTGACTCAATATGGGTGAGTGAGGATGTAGGGCTTCTGAGGACTCACGCTGAGTGACCTAGTGTTGGAAGCCCTTCTGGAGCAGATGGGCGTGGCTGTTCCTTAGCATGGCTAGGGCAGCTCCAAGACAATCCTGAGGTTAGACAGGTTGCTGGGCCAGGCTCATGAGTGCAGGCAACTTCCCAAAAGTCCATTTCCTCCCTCTGGCTGATCTTTCCTTGGTACTCCCATTGGGTCTAGTTGGACCCAACTAGAAGTCACAGGGCAGGAGAACCTCTTGATGTCATCCACGGAGGTCAGCTGCCAGGAGCACAGAGCAGGGGCGAGGAGGAGAGAGAGACAGATCTGAAGGGGCAAGCACAAGTTGTGCAAGTCTGTCAAGTGTTAGTTACATTTGGTACAGGGAAAGTGCTCCATGTGAACTGCCCAATCATAGAAGCCCCTTAGAGCATCAGAGGAACCCAGATACAGACTGCCCATTCCTACTTCTCTAGCTCCTCTCCTCCGAGGGCTCATTTCAACAGAAACCAGAATATTGTAGGTATGTCCAGAGTCCTGTCAGTCACCTCCCACGTCTCCTTATCTAACTTCATTATGCTACTAGCCTTTGGTTTTTCTTTAGGTCTACTGGCTCCTATGCCCTGAGCTTCCTGTAAAGCTGTTAGTTAACTGGCTTTGAAGGGCTCTGGTCACAACGTGGCTAAATAAGGGGTTTGGGACCCTCCCAACATCCTTCCTGCCTTTCCCGCCACTAGGGGTCATAGCATTGGTCATTCTTTATGAAAACAGCTGTATCTATCCCAGTTGCTCATGCTTATATATGTAGCTCTAAGCAAGGGTCCTGGTTAAACCTTGTTTGGAGGGATAGGGCACTGGATCAGGCCCTGAGGGGCTTTTTGTAGAGACTGAGACTAACTGCTTCTCTAACTGGGTGTCCCATGGTGGGCTCCAGGCACCCTCTGCTGGCCATCCTCATTTTTGCAGATGGCACTCTCTGGGCAGGACCAGAGCAGCAGAATTTCCCCAAAGGGTTTTGAGGCTCCGTGTGTCTTTGCCTGGGCACGCAGATAACTGCTGCTGTCCCAGGATGGAGCACAGAGAAAATCCCAGATCTTGTTGAGGGTCGGGGAACAGCCTGGCCTCGAGCTGTTGGGGTGAGAGAACACTGTTTACCTCTAAGACTGCTGATGCTCCAGAGTGTCTGATGGTCCTGTCATTGTGGGAAAGCCAGCTTTCCACCTTTACCACCTGGGTTACTTACTCTTCAACCAGGGAGACTCCTTGTCCAAGCCATTCCTGTTCTCCTTTGGGATCTGATACCTGCAGATGATGGAGGTGGACATCTTCCTGATTCCAAGCCGTACCTGGCTGGTTCAGGATCAGGGATAAGGTCAGATTCTGGTTCAAAGTCAACATCAGGTTCTGAGTCAGAGTCAAGATTACCGGCAGAGCCAGAGTACAGAGCACAGGATGTTTTCCTTATGTGAGAGGCCAAGTTCCACAGCTTGTGCATGCATGCACATTCCTGTGTGTGTGTGTGTGTGTGTGTGTGTGTGTGTGTGTGTGTGTGCGCGCACGCGCCTGTGTGTCTAGTGGGTAAGGACCTTCCCACCAAAAGCTGTGGCCAGGTTGTGTCTTTTTTTTTTAATGTTTATTTTTTATTTGAGAGAGAGAGAGAGAGAGAGAGAGCGCGCGCACTCTGGAGCAGGGGAGGGGCAGAGGGAGAGAGAGAGAAAATCCCAAGCAGGCTCCATGCTCAGCACAGAGCCCAATGCAGGGCTCTATCCCACGACCCTGGCATCATGACCTGAGCTGAAATCAAGAGTTGGATTCTTAACGGGCTAAACTACCCAGGCTCCCCTGTTGTGTCTTTTATATGCGAGAGGCACAAGGATCATCAAGCATCTCATAGGTTCATGCAAATGTTGGAGACAGAAAAAAATGTGGAAAACTACAAAAAAGAAAATATAAATACTAAGTGCTAGCAAATGTAGTAGTGTGTCATAGAAACCAGTTCACTGTGGCTTAGCCATGTCCCTGCTGGGTAAGTATAAAATGTACTCATGCTGGGGGTGCCTGGGTGGCTCAGTTGGTTAAGCGACCAACTCTTGTTTTCAGCTCAGTAATGATCTCATGTTTCTTGGGATCAAGCCCCAAGTTGGGCTCTGTGCTGACAGTGTGGAGCCTGCTTGGGATTCTCTCTCTCTCTCTCTCTCTCTCTCTCTCTCTCTCATTCTTACTCTTTCTGTCCCTCCCCTACTCATGCTCTCTCTCTCTCTCTCAAAATAAATACATAAACTTAAAACATAAAAAAGTAGAATGCACTTATGTGGGATACAGGTGCATTAGAATATGTGTGATGTGTCAGCTAGTCAGGGCCTCTAAAGGAACGGGTGCTCTGGCCTGTCTGTGGTAGGTAGGTCAGAGTCCTGGGCTGTGTCCCATAGGGGCAGAAGAGAGGGCTCCTCAACATGTCTGGACGATCGTGTCTACTCAAGGGACTGGGGGAGAGTCAGAGTCACAAGCAGACCCGATACAGGCAGGATAGTGGAGAGCAGGAGAGAGCCCACAGGAGAGGTTGGGGTCTCTGAGGCAGGTATAAGCAGCCCTCAACCACATGGGTGACTCTGGCTCCTATGATTGATTATATGGATGGAAGTAGATGTACAAAAGCATATGGTGATTTTGTGCATATTAGCAAAGGATACCCTTTTCATTTCACTTTTTTTTTTATCTACTGGAAAGTTGTAATGAATATGCAAATCTATAACATCTATGATGCGAAGGGAGCCCCAGACTTATGCAGTACAGAATTTGCACAACTAGACTGAGCTAGGGCGACTCACAGGTGGATTCACTGATACCCATCTCACTCCAAAAAGGATATAAGGTGCTTACAAGCATCTATCACTATAACAATGCATGCATTGAAAAATAAGGGGGCAGGGATAAAAGGAACAGGGAGGGGAAGGGCGGCATTAGTGCGTTAGTGTTGAAACCATCATTAAATGGGTGGTTTCCTTATGGTGGAAGGAGTCTGGCGATTAAGGAATCCAGACATTGTGATTAAGATTCCATGTCAGTCTGCAACCTCAAAGTGTGCTGGTGTGTTCTTATTGGGCAGCCAAGTTGCTCCCTATTCTTGTGTGGTCTGGGGGTGCCGCTGATTCCCTTCAGCAGGGCCTGTTCTGAAAGCAGAGGAGAGCAAGCCAAGGGTGAAAAGCCTTCACCTCACTCTGGATGAGAAGCAGGTCCTCATCCCCAAAAAGGAGCTCAGAGTAGGGAGCAGAACATTTAATGTTTGTTGAATAAATAAATGAGCGAATGTACACAGCCCTTTGTATTTTACCTCTTTATAATTCTTTTTGTTAATGTTTATTTATTTATTTTGAGAGAGAGAGTGTGTACAAGCAAGGGAGGGACAGAGAGAGAGAGAGAGAAGAGAGAGAGGATCCCAAGCAGGCTCCATGCTGTCAGGGCAAAGCCTGACACAGGGCTTGAATTCATGAACTGTGGGATCATGACCTGAGCCTAAATCAAGAGTCGGAGGCTTAAGTGACTGAACCACCCAGGCGCCCCTCTCTTTATAATTCTTAAATTTACCCACTTCTTGGGGTGCCTAGGTGGCTCAGTTGTTTGAGTGCCTGACTTTTGTTCGAGTCATGATCTCACAGTTCCTCAGTTCAAGCCCGGCATCGGTCTCACTGCTGTCAGGGCAGAGACTGCTTTGGGATCCTCTGTCTCCCTCTCTCTCTGCCCCTGCCCCGCTCATGCCATCTCTCTCTCTGTCTCTCTGTCTCTCTCAGAAATAAATAAACATTAAAAAAAAGTCTGCCCACTTCTCCCTGTATGCATTGCCACTTGTCAGTTCAGGTCACCATCAACTGTCATCTAGACTCTGCACCAGCTCCCTCCCTATCACCTCCAGGCTCTGCCCCTCCTCCTCCCTCCTCCACAACAGACAGCCAGGGTGCTTTTCCTAAATCCAAAATGCTCCACCCAGGTGATCTGCCCCTGGGACTTCTGCAACCTCACCTTTCATTTCTCCCTACCTTCTGCTCAACTGACTTCCTGACATTTTGAAAAGGCCTAAAAAAATAGCAAAACTACTGAACTTTCAGCCTTTTAGTCAGTAGTTAATTCAGGTGTCCAATAGGTATCCCACCCCTCACATCATCCTCACTCATCCCTAATGTCCACACAGTCTCCATTTGGAGTCAAGGCTGGGGGGTGAGGAATGAGGGGCTTCTGTGTTACAATAATAATAACTTCGAAAAGTGTGCTTTATCTCTATATATCAAGATATCAGGATTTGTAAGCACCATACCTAGCTAACTCCTGGCCCTCCGGGCATTTACACTAGCTGAAGCTTCTTGCCAAAGATAGAAGAAAGGAGGGTACAGTGAGGAGAGAAGCCGAAGTCGAAGCCTGCTGTCTCTATCATAAGGGCCTGCCCTAGACCTGCTGGGTAATTACAGCTCTGAAGGCCCTGGGATGCCTCTCTCCACCCTGTAATGACAGCCCAGCTCTTGCTGGCTCTGCTGTTTTGAGCTGCAGGGGTCCATGGGAGAGGGAGCTGGGAGGGGACATTCTATGGGGCCAGTCTTATTTTTTGCATGCACCGAAAGGACTCAGAGATTTGGGGAGTAGTTTCTGGGGACCTACTTGGCCCTGTCCAGGGCAGGCCACAGAGTCCCGGCGATTCTGCCAGATTCTTTTTCCCTTTTCCAGGGTCATACACCAAGCTGGACGTGCACCAGACTACCTGGGAGGCCCTATTTCTGAAGCCGTAGGGCCACCACTAGGTGGCCCCACTTAAGCTGCACCTCCAGCCTCCTGTAGTTGACCTTGAGTCAAGTACTGGTCAATTGGGACACACCCAGTCTTTCCTCAGTTGCCTGAAGGTAAGAACTTGGAGTGTGGAGGGTGGTGGTCTCAGAAACCAGTGGACAGCTGTCTGCTGAATGTGCTGCAATGCACAGATGTGTATCAACATACGCAGTACCCTTTGTGAAGCATTGGTTGACCCTGGGAGCCCCCGCTCTGGGGAATTTTATGGAAGGATCAGGTGCTCATAAATCCTGGCCAGGCCACCACAGTTGCTGTGGTGGTTGCCAGGGTCTGCAAGAGTCATCAGTGAGACCTCAGCACCAAGCAGTGGAGTCTATCCCCATCACTTTACCCAGAGATCACAGGTAAATGGGGGAGGTCAGGGGCAGGCTGAGGAGGCCTCTGTTTAGAGGGAAGCCGTGCGTCCACACACTGGTCATCCAGTTACCTATCTACCCAGCATGGGTTTTTAAAAAAATTTTTTAATGTTTATTTTTGAGAGAGAGACAGAGTATGAGTGGGGGAGGGGCAGAGAGAAAGGGAGACACAGAATCCGAAGTAGGCTCCAGGCTCTGAGCTGTTAGCACAGAGCCTGATGTGGGGCTTGAATTCATGAACTGCGAAATCATGACTTGAACTCAGGTTGGATGCTTAAGTGACTGAGCCACCCAGGCGCCCCACAGTGTGAATATTTTTGACATCCCTTCTGGAGAGACACTAGGTCCTTCCCTTGGGATGGTGGTGGTGGGCAGACAAGTCTAGTCCCCCAGGTAACATCTGTAATGGAGGAATGTTGGGGGGGGGGAAGAAAATAGAAATGACTGGAAGGTGTTCATTTCATTTCCTGAGATATAGAAAATGCTGGAGCGGAAACAGTTCAGGGCTATGGGTAGGGTGTGGGGAGATAATTCACCTATCAAGTGGCTGCAAATAAAAGGCTATGTGAGTCTGGCGTGGGCCTGGGCTAGAGATTCAGAACTCAGAGTCATAGATTTACCCCACAGCCAGTAGTCCCTGGAGGACATGAGAGAATGTCAGATGCAGTGGGTTGAACGGTGGCCCCTAAAAAGATATGACCATGTCCTAATACCTGGACCCTGTGAGTACGAACTTATTTAGAAAAACTTGACAGATGTAATTAAGTTAAGAATCATGAGATGAGATCATCTTGATTACCTAGGTGGGCCCTAAATTCAGTACCAAGTATCTTTATAAGGAATGAAGAATGAGTGGGGTCCAGGACTCTAACGCCCTGTGGAGGATTTGGCCAGACCTTTCACTACTGGTGTGTGATGGAGCAAGGCATTAAGAAGACACCCATCCCTTCGTATAGTCAGCAAATATTTATTGAGCCCAGTTCTTTGAATGGAGCTGAGAATATGGTAATGGGCAAAAATATACAGTTTGTGTTCTCCTGGAGGCCCTGGGCCAGTGGGGAGACAGACATTAATCAAGCAATCATTCAATTATATCAACTGTGGCAAGTGTTACAAAGTGCTCAGAGCATGAGAGGCTGTTAAAGGAGGTTTTGACCTGATTAGGGATGTGAGGCAAATCCCTCTAAGGGGATGTGAAAGATTGAATTGGAGAGAAGGGAAATTTTTCTAGACAAAAAGAAAAGCATGTGCAAAGGCCTGGGAGTGTGGTGAGGAGAGAATGGTCAGTTAGAGGGATGGGAGGAAGGTCAGTGTGACTAGAGAAGTGAGCAAGGGCCAAACCATGTGGGGCCTTACAGACCACCTTTGGGATTTTTCTTAAGAACAATGTCATTTACTAAGCTGAGGGTGATGGGTTCAGACCTGAATTTTGAGGTGATTGCTGTAGCTGCAGTGTGGATGGATTGAAGAGAGATTTAGGTGGCCAAAGTGAATGGACATGAGACCTGGAAAGATAACGTCTGAGGGCAAGGCAGAGGGAGATGTGATTCCCAGGCTTCTGGTTAGGTACCCAATGGAGGGTGGCTCTTTCAGTGAAGCAGGGAATTAGAATGTGGGTGGTGTGAAAAGGAGAAGGGAGAGAGCTGGGATTCGGTATTGGGCATGTTGTGAATGAAGTGCCTGTGGACACTCCTTTGGAGACATAGACTCAGCAGGTAGTTATAGGAGTCTGGAGCTTGGGATTCAGGGCAAGTGTAGAGAAGTGAGGCACCTGTGTAAAGGAAGAAATTAGAGAGGAGGAAAGTAGGGTACCTAGACCTGAGCTTTGAGGACCCCCCAAACTTTATGGACTAATGAAGAGAGGGGGAGAGGAAGATGTACTGGGAGGTTAGAAGATGGGGCGGTGGTGGCCAGAGAGGGTGGTGGAAACCAAGGGAAACAAGTGTTTCAAGGAGGCAGTGGTCAGACACTGCAGGGGAGTCAAATGTGGCTGGGGGCTTTGGCAGATGAGAACTGAAGATAGACTATTGAATTCTGAGACTTGGAAGTTATAGAGTTTATTGGGACCTGGTTTGGTGTTGTAAGGATACCAGAAGGCCTGCTGTAAGAGCCTGGGGGGGCCGGGGAGAGAAGTGAGGACAAGGATTGAAACACCACTGTTTTCAGGTATTTTGCTGGAGTTGAGAAGACACTGCAGTAGCTGGTGGAGTCGAATGGGGGTTTTGTTTCCACAGTAAAGGGTTACACCTACTTATAGGTCAAGGGAAGGATTCAGTTGAGATGGAGGGGCTGAACACTCAGGAGAGAGAAGGCATGATCCACAGGGCAAGCTCCTGAGAGCAGGGAGAGGATGGGCGAATCTGGATAGAGGGGGGCTCCTGTGGCATAACAGGATGTAGCAGATGCAGGAAGGTTTCTGTTTGGTTTTAGCTAGGCTCTGGCTGGCTGCTGACGCAGGCCGGAACAGTGGCTTGTTCCGTATTTTATGTGTAGTTCTATGTGTGTGCTCGTGCCTTCCCCAGGTCTGGGCTGCCAGCCTGGACAGAGTGCCATAGGGAATATCCCTACACAGCCTGGGCGGGGAGGCTGGGTACCTCCCACTCTGGGCTAGCTCCCTGATGAGATTCTCAGACCGTGTTTCCCCTCATTCATGACCAGGAAGGTTCACAGAGCAGGCGTGGGAACCTGCTTGTCCGCCAGGGCCTCCTCGGACTCAGGCTGAGATTTGCCGCATCCCAGCCCTCATTCCTTCCCAGACGGCACTAGGTAAATGCGGTGTCCACTGTTTTGGGTCCCTGTTGTATGAAGGGGTTTGGGCAAACCAAGAATTGGCCCCAATATACTACCCCAGCCACCTCAGTCTTTCATTGGTCCCCTTGTCATCAACCCATCACCCACAGGTAATCACCAGGAGGATGCCTGACACAGGAGCTGGGGATAGGCTGAATCCCTTTGGGAGCTTGGCCCTGTGGGTGGACCCCGGGTCCCTCGTTTTCTTCAAGGTCTTCTCCACTGGTCCGTCCGCTCCCCCGATAGCCTGCCTGGCCCGGACCCGGGTGTCCCCCCTCCCCCCCAACCTGAGGGTGGTGATGATGGGGGCGGGGTGGGCGGGCAGCAGGAGCCCGTGCGCCCAGCAGGACCACGGAGGAGAAGGGCAGGAGCCCAGCCGGGGAAGTCCGCCCGGGGTGGGGGGCGCTCCCCACCTCCTCGGCGCCAGGATCGGGTCGCGGGCCCTTCTGCAGCCGCCCAGGGACTGGGAAGGAGGGAGGGCCGAGTCCCGCAGGTGGAGCGGGGCGAGGGGAGGCGGGCGCGGCGTACGTGCGGCGAGCGGCCGGCGGCATGAAGGGCGCAGATCGCTGCTCCCGCCCGACCCAAAGCCCGCTATTTGGCTCTCGGCTCCCGGCTCCGGCGGGCTTGGCAGCCCAGACCTTCCCGGGGGTCGCTGGCGGTGAAGACCCCCGGCCGAAGCTGTCCGGGCGCAGAGCCAGCGCCCCGGCCGGCCGGCTGGGGGCGGGAGGTGGGGACGTGGCGGCGGCTCAAGCGGGCGGAGCCGGGCCGCGGCGGGAGGCGGAGCCGCCCCGGGAGGAGGCGCCGAGCGGGCCGGGCGCCGCCGCGGGAGGTTCTGGAAACGCCGGGAGCGGCGCGTGTCCAGGTGAGCGCCCCGCCCGCTCGGCCGCCGGGTCCGCGGCTGGGCTCGCGCGCGGGCCGGGGTCGTCGGGCCGTGAGTGCTGCCGGCGCGGGGCCGGGAGTTGGGGGCCGGGGGTCGCGCAGCCCGCTTCCCGCAGCGCAATTCGGGCCGCAGCCCGGAGCCCTCCGCCCTGTTTCTCCTCCCGTCTGGGTTCCTGTCCCGCCGCTTCCCCGAGCTCAGGGTGGTGAGGTCAGCGGCGCCCTTCCTGCCGGTCCCTGGGCGTCCGCGCCGAGCCGGGCGGGGTGGAGAACTTGGCCGCCCTGCCTCGGCAGGCTCCCCGGGAACGGCAACGGGAGGCCTGGCCCCGAGTGCGGCCAGAGGTTGGAGGCAGAGGCGGTGCCCTCGGCTGAGCCCCGGGGGGCCGCTTAAAGTTAGCGAGGTCCGCCTTCCTCCCTCCAAAGGGATGGGAGTTTCTGGCTTTAGCCCGGCGGGGTCCACCTTGGTACCCATGAAACAGGCTGTTGGTTGAGAACAGTTTTTCCCCCCCCATAGACCTCTGTTTCCAACCTGCGTTATTTTTCCTCAGAAGCTGCGTGGACCTCTGGTAACTAGTTAACTAATTGAAACGGACCCTTCGGTGTGTCGGAAACTGCAAGGAGTTGCTAGCTCAGTGCAGCAGACAGATTGAAGACTGGGAAAATCCAGGTCCAAAACAGTGTGGTAAGTGTGGTGTTAGGAGGGAGCATCAGGCTGTGGGTCCTTGGTAGAGGGCAGGATGTGTCAGGCCAGAGGGCTTCCTGGAGGAGGTGACTTATGAGCTGGAGTGGTCAGAAGAAATCTGAATAAGGGTAACCTGGACAGAGGAACAACCCGTGTGAGTGGGAGCAGACCTGTATACTCTAGAAGAGGCAAGGTGATGAGGGAAGGGACATTTAAGGGGATAGCTGCCCATGGGCCCTGACCACCACAGTTTGAAGTGAGAGGACAGTGCCTGGTACTGTGCCCTGCATTTGGATTTGCCTCAGCATGAGCCTGGATCAGGGCACTTCCAACTTCAGGACAGCATAGGTAGGGCCCCTGGCCTTGTATTCTAATATGACATCTTTAAGATGGTGTGCAACATTAGTGTTCATCCCAAGACCAAGACTGGTGTCTTGTGCTGTAGGGTGAAGCCTAAGGCATGTGTTTCTGAATGTATACCGTCTGAGGCCTGATAGCCTCAGCCCTTTCTCAGGAGTTCCTGGCTCTGAGAGCAAGGGTTGGGTGATATCATTTGTAGCTGAGGACATTCTCACATGTCCCTGATTTTGCCAAGATCTGCTGTCCACCTAACAATGTGTAGAATGTTTTTGCAAGTTACTGCTGCTTCTCACCCTGGATCACATCTGGAACAACAGGTTTCATGATTTAGTTCTCTACTAATGCACCAAGATGTCCTTTGGCTTGTGTTTAAGCTGCCACTGAAGTGTCTAGGTGTAGTCTCTCACTGTGCTTCTGGGCCTCAGAGCCCAGGCCTCTTCTGTTCACTTGAACACACTTGAAAGATGTTTGGGCTTTGAATCCTTTTCTTCTAGGCCTTCTTATTCTCAGATGGCCGAGTATGTCTGCTGTGCGGCCCAGCCAAGGAGGCCACGTAGCAAGGATGGAGTGAGTTGGCCTGGGGCCTCATCCCAGAGATGCTGTCATAGTGGGCCACCCTAGTTCTCTGAGAGCCCAGCATGCAGACATGATGACGGTTAGGCATTGTCTATGACTTGTGATAGGCCTTTTTACCCAGTAGGAGGCTCTGAAATGGGGTGCCCAGGAGCGTGTTTACTTTGTCATTGGTTTAGCCTGTACACAGCTGATCTCTGTTCATTTCCTGAGTTCCTCTACTGTGCTTGGCTTCTGCTTTGAGTGTGCCTAGGGCTAGAATTAGGAGGGAGAGAAGGAGAGGGAAGTGGTGGTGATACTATCCTTGCCTGTGGATAGCTCATAATCTCCCTGACATTACTGCTTCATGCTGGCAGCTGGTCCTTTGGCAGAGGAGGAGCTCAGAGTGTGAGTACTCATCAGTAGGAGAGACTGTGTGGGTGCAGCCCTGAGGAATGACTAGGGTGAGGGATTCTGGGGTCTACTCATTTCCTAACAGAGCCTTACTTTTTACTCCGCTCTCCCACATCCATGGGAAGTTCTGAGGCTGGACGCAAGATCTTGGCCGATTTGTGGCCACGTTGGCTGATAGTGTACATTGGACTGATGGGTGTGTCCCTGGCTCCTGGGATCTGTCAAGAGTTTAATTTTATGCAGATGGTCATTGGCAGGAAATGCTGTGCTGCAGGCACGTGCAAGCCCAGACAGAGTGCTAGAGCGAGAGTTGGACTAGGAAAACATTGCTTGAAGTGCCCCAGAGTGGGACATCAGCGTGTTTTAGAGGGAGAGGGCTAGTGGCTCCTGTGGTCTCTGGGGTTTGCGCTGGGGATGTGGGATGAAGGGTATACTTTTTATTCTCAGAAGGGGTGGAGGAGAATGAAAAGCCTGGACTAGACTTTTTGGAGCCCTAGAAAAGGGTTTTTGCACAAGTGGTATTATTGCAGGGCAGAAGATTAAGTGTTTGGTTAGTGAGTTCTCTGGCTCAGATTGGATCTGTCTGAGCCTGTTCACAGACCAGTATCTGCTGTAGACCTTTTAGGAAGTGCATTCTAGAGTACAGCCTACTGTGTACCAGGTACTCCTGAGGGCCAGGGTGTGGCAAGATCCTGAGGCCTGGTACTTGTAGGAACTCAGATCCATTAGGTCAGAGGTATAGAAATACAGGAGATCCTAGAGTATTAGTCCAGTCCTCTGCCTTTTGCCAGAGAGCTTTGTTTCCTAGGTGACCTGTTGAGCCACTGATTGGCCTGTTTCAGGGTTATTCCCTGATAGTATGCTCCATTATGTCTGACTCTGCTCTCACCTAAATTAATGTTTCATTTCTTTTGGCCCTTGTGGGATATGGAGATTGCCCAATTTCTGCCTTGTTTTCATCTTCACTGTCCCTTAGGCTGAACCTTCTCCTTTTCTTTCTTTCTTTCTTTCTTTCTTTCTTTCTTTCTTTCTTTCTTTTTACTTTTTTTTTTTCAACATTTATTTATTTTTGAGACACAGAGAGAGACAGAGTGTGAGTCACGGGGGAGCAGAGAGAGAGGGAGACACAGAATCCGAAGGAGGCTCCAGGCTGTGAGCTGTCAGCACAGAGCCCGGTGTGGGGCTCAAACTCATGAACCATCAGATCATGACCTGAGCTGAAGTCAGGAGCTTAAGAAAATGAGCCATCCAGGCACTCCTGGACCTTCTCATTTTCTAGGGATTAGCCAGACAGCTGGCCAATCCAGGTCTACTGATGTCCCTCTAGTAACCTTGGTGCCAATGTCTGGTGAAAACTGCTTGGTGGTAGGCTGCCTGTCAATACTTGTCATCTCATTCAGTCCTCACAACAACCCTGTAAGATGTGGGTCCTAATGTTATCACCATCACATAGGTGGGAAACAGGCTCAGGGAGTTCTGTAACTTGTATAAAGTCACAAAGCCAGGAAGTGATGGGGGAGGTGAGATTTAACTTGGAGTGGTTTGACCCCACTGTGGGTGTGCCTGATTAGATAGTACTGCTTTGCCCTGAACTGGGCTGGTTGGTCATTTGTGAGTGCTGTGATGTCTGAAGCAGGAGTGACTGCTCGCTTGAACTTGAGGCTCCTTGTTCCTATCTTCTGGGCCCATGCTGCTGTCCACCTTTTGGTGGGATCAAGCCAGGTATATCATGAAGCTGCTTTGTGGACTGTGATACAGTCCTTGACCTGGGCAAGCCTGCTCTGCTTGGTCAAAGTGTGGCTCCTCCTTTTGGGAGACCCTTAGGCTGTAAGACAGCAGATGTTACTGAGTGGGATTGAATGGTAGCAGTATCTAGCAGAAAGTGTGTTTTGGGTTTACGTCAGCTCTGCCACTGATTGGTGGTAGTATGTCAGGTATACAGGAAACCTCTCATCCCCACTTACCTAGCTTCTATATCTGAAATCAAGATGCTTATCTAGTTTGCAAGACTTTGGTGAGGATGAGATGGTAGAAATGGAAGATTTTTGGAAATGTAAATGGTGGTTGGCTTAGTTCCCAAAAAAGCAGTGCCTGAGGCAGAGCTTAAGTGCTTAATGCCTTACTGGAAGGTGCAGGGCAGCAAGGATAAGGGAAGATTAACCAGAGGGAGGGAAGGATGGAAGCAAGCTGGCCAATTTGCACAGAGACGCAGTCATTGTTCAGCTGTGCCGAATATCCCTGGGTGATCTCTACAGAAACTCCATGCTGCAGAATAGTTTGTCATCCAAAGCCTGAAGAGGGAATTCATCTGCTGACCTCCTTCTGTGTTCTGTCTTCATTGGTCAGAGTTGCCTCATAAGAGTTCTCTCCCTGTGGCTCCTTGGTTGCACTACCAGGGCCCTCCAGCAGCCACTGGGGAGGCCAGTGTGGCACTTCTGTGGTGTGTGGAAGTAGGAGGAGGAGCCAGAGATTTGGGGCCTGCACAGTCGCCTTCACTGGGTCTGAGGCCCAGCAAGAGACCCAGGGTCCAGGAGACTGGTGAGGCCAAGAGAGTGTGAGGTGGTACATCAGAAGCATCCTATGTAGTGCCGTGTGGGTCTTGTCCTTGTGTGTACTTGCTTATGAGTTAGTCTCACTTAGACTGCCAAGTCTCTGCCAAGACCCTGACTGAAGATCCAATTTGGTCTTTGCATGTTGATTTTTACAGCCTTCTCTGCTACTTCATTGCTTGGCTATTGAAGCAGGAGGCTTTGTAGTTTTGATGGTACCCAGGTGGGAAGTATAAATCAACATGTTCATATACCTGATAGTGAAGTACAAGTATGGATATAGATGAACATCTGGGTTTCAGTGAAGAAAATCCTCAGCGAAGAATATTTTCCATGAAAAGTAGCATCTGAGGCTGGGAAACCTAGAGTCATGAGATGGGACTGGAGTGGGCTGTAGGGCCATGTCGTACAGAGTCAAAAAGACTCTGGGGATCAAGGAGTTTGGACTTTATCCTACGAGCAGTGGAGAGAAAGACCACAAGAGGAGCTGCAGTAAGCTATGCTGGCTACTTTGTAGAGCAGAGGTTGGTGGGAGTTGGGGGTGGGGTGGCGGTGCACCAGATGTGATGACAGTGAGTGTAGGTAGGAACCAGGATGGCTGCGGGAGGGAATTGGAGGTGGCTCAGACCACGGTGATGACTGAGGCCTCACATTGGGTGAGGAGAGAAGGGTGCTTCTCAACCTTCTGGGGAAGTCAGCTTCTGGGCCTATTGGACATCTGTATGCTTAAGTACCGGGGCCTCCCCGAGCTTCTGCACAGCTCACAGGTCCTCTTGACTCTGCCATCCCAGAGTTGGCCACACCACTGGGAGGCAGGACCACTGGGGGGCGCGTTTTGCTCCTTCACAGAAGGCAGGCAGCTTCTTGATTAGTGCCTGGCAAGACTTGCTTATACTCAGCAAACCCATGTTCTGTCTCTAGGCTGTTAAATACATTGTTAAAATTCAAGCTGTTGCATTTGGGTTGCAGCTGCGAGCTTGGCAGAGGTTCATGCCTGATGAGGTAAGGGGAGAAGCTAAGGACTCTGCTGGTTTGCAGCTGGAAACCTCTTTTCATGGCCATTTGGCCAGATTGTAAATGTCCTTTCCAAAGAGCAGGCTTGTTGGGACCTCTGATTGTATGTCTTGGAATTTCCCTGTGCTTAGAAACAGTGCTGGTCACCTGGTGAGTGAATCACTGTCACTGGGGTGTTGGTAGGCTTTGGAGGATCTACCTGTGGGGGTCCAAACTTGGGACTTCATATGCATACAGTGTCCATTCTTAAACAATCCATAACAATCCATTGTGTGGGAAAAAATGTAAAATCTTGTGATAATGGTTTCTGACTTAAACAAGTCTGTGGCAAAGCATTATTTGTTGGGTGCCTGATAAGGGCCAGACATTGTTCTAAACTCAGGGTGCAACACACATAAAATTGCATATTGGTTTTCTCCTCAGGCTCGGGTGCCACTTTGTTTTTTGTTTTTTGTAAAAGGAGGTTTGACATTGCCCATTTCTAGGACTATTCAGCATGGATTTCTGAGTGTTCCTGGAAAGGCTTTTGGGAGCACTGGACACTTTGGGGGGGCACTGGACACTTTGGGGGGGCACTGGGCATGCACACACATTCCCACCTACTGTATCCTATCAAGCTCTGGGTGTGGGTATGAGATCAGATTGAAGGGCAGGCAAGTAGGTGGTTGGCCTTTCCCACACTCTGGGACAGTCCTTGGATGCTGCTTCTTCCCAACCTGACCCTAGTTAGTATCTTTTTTAGTACAAAGTGTTTGTGGTGTTCAGGGCCAGGATCAAGAGAAGTGTTGGGGCTCTAGGGTACCCCTGCCTGAGGTGGTAATGTTGGTTTTGGCAGTCTGGGGGCTGCTTGGGAGTAAATGGCTCTCTGACCAGTGCAGTCATCTTGCTCTCCTCCATCACAGCAGGACTTTGCAAGCGCTTAGCAAGCCATTTCCCAGAACCCCATTTGAGATTCTGTGGGGCTCTGCCTCCAGGCTGGTATTTGTGGATGGGCTCAGTCTAAGTCAGATAGTGCATTCCAGAGAAATGACAGCTGGAATTCATGTAATGAAGGAACCTGGCTGCTTTTTCCTGAGTGCTATAAGGCATGAACCATGGACTGGATCACTAGGGTGATTTGAAAGGAAAGGAGAGGCATCTCCCTCCCTTGAACTTGTTACCCAATCTCTGAAGAGATATGCCACTGCAGCTCGTGACACAACAGGGGGAAAGCGCTGGGCTCCCCCACTTCTGGCCGTGTCTGGTGTGGTGTCTTGCCTGGGCCCTGGTCTCCCACCACCCCATCCTGACAAGGCAGTTGGCTGGTCTCTCACTGTCCACAGATAACAGCCTCTTGGCCCTGAATTTTACTGTTCCTTCTTTTCACATACAGAAGGTGCTTTCCTGAGCTAGTTAAGCCTCTTGGGGTGTAAGGAACAGACACTACTCCCTGTACAGGGGGCTTGTGTGAACAAGAAGAGAGGCTTTCAGATCCTGGGGTGGTGATGCAGCATGGTGAGGGCTGAGAGGAGATGTGTGGCTGGAACAAGGAGGACCTGGGCTCCACCTGAGGTCTGACGGCCTGCTCGCCTTCTCTCAGTGACTTGCTCTCCTCTGCTGCCCTAACTCCATATATTGGTCCTTTAGCCCATTACTCCATACCCTGCAGCAGGTTCTGGCCTAAAAGATCTTGCTCTGTGTATCTCCTGGTCCCCAATATCAAGGGCACTGATGGGCATGCTCATAGCTCTGCAGACATTTAGCAGGGACATGAACAAATGCGGCCATTTGCTTATTCACTCCTCTTAATAGAGGAACTGTTTTAGGGGTAGGGATTGTGGTTGGGCCTCTTTGAGCCTAACCTGGAACCATAGTAGATTGGAGTTTCTTCTGAGGTAAGGAATGATAGTCTTGGCTGTGTGTGTCTGATCGACCATAGCAGGCAAAACCCTGATGAACTGGCATTAGCTCAGACTTGGAATTCAGTCAGGTAAGGCTTACGTTTTTGGGGGGAAGCATTTGTATTTTCTTCATTTTCCTTGTTTTCTCTTAGTACATTTCTGGGGGGTTTGGCTGAAGTAGAGCAGGAAGAGAAGGGGCTGGCAGACTGGGGACTCAGATGGGAGCTGGTCCTTCAGCATGCTCTGGGCTGCGTGGCTGAGCTGGAAGACCATGTCCAAAGCTTCCGTTGTATACTTAGGTTCACTGCCAATGGAGCTTGCCCCATGTTGTGCCTGCTGCCTTCACAGCTGAATTGCGCTATTTCTAGGCTGACTAGAAGACAGAAGCTGATCTCACACCATGTCAGCTGCCTAGCCTAGCCCAGAGCTTTGGATTTGTGTGGATGGTTCATTTTTGTATCCCTGGTGCCTAGCTTAGTGGGTAGCCTGTGTGGATCTTCAGTAAATATTTGTGAATGTGACGTGCCAGTGGGGATGGTGTCTGGTGAGGTGGCAGACGGGAAGAGTGGTGTCTGCCCAAAGTGCCTGCTTCCCAGACTGCGTCTGCTGTGGCCAGGTGCACACTGTCAAGGGGAGCAGTTTTATCCCCCTGCTGGCCAACAGCTGCTCTATGCCTCGTTTCGGATAGGGGCTCCCTGCTGCATACTGTGTCAAGTTCTCTCCCTGTTTCTCGTGTACTTTCAGTCTTCTTGTGTGCCGAAGTTACCTGTGTGTCCCCAGCACCTGGCACCATCCTGACACACGTGTTGGAAAGACAAATAAGTCAAGCAGGCTGTGAAATGACAAGTTGTGAGCCAGAATCTTGGACTGATAGGCTATTAGAATCAGAGGTGACTGCCTCCCACACAATTCAGCCTTTCCATGTTGCCTTTAGATACCAGGAATCTAGAGGGCAGGGTCTCTCCCAAGGGTGCATGGCCTCCCAGAGCAGGGAGCATTGAGCACACATCCCTCGTTGTACACCTTGGCCTCGTTGCACTGCTGATTCTGAATATCCTTAGTTTCTATGTACTAGGTCAGAGTTTTGGCATGTTTGGTGATGTCTGTCTGTGTGCACATGTGTAAGTATCTCTCACCTAAGTTACATTTTTCAACTGTTGATCCAACAGCTGTCACTTGAATGCCTTGCAGACACTACTCTCTGTGACCATGAAACGCTGGGTGTCCACATTGCTGGTGGCCTGGTTTGCTGTCCTGGGCCGTGTGCAGGCTGAATTCTTCACTTCCATTGGTATGTGCCAACAGGACTGTTGTCTCCCTGAGCAATCCTTGGCTCAAGTGCCAGGGAATATCACTGCCTAAGTCCTGTTCTTACTCAAGATGGGATGGCTCACCCACTGATTTTGAACAGTTCAGGGGAAATTGGGGCTTGTGGAGCTGCCATTTCCCCTTCTGAGGCCCTGGTGACCTGAATGTCCTTCCTAGGAGCTAGCTGTCTCAACTGGGTCTCCTCCCTGAAAATTGCAGGCTGCTCCTGGGTTTCCTGGCCTTTATGACCATCTTTCCCCAGGGTCAGAAAGTGGTTCTGAGCAGAGAACCCTTAGGATGTCCATGCCCTGGTGACAGGACCCAGCCGGTGGCAATAGGAGAATGAGATTTGGGGCTTCTTCCTGAAGGCACTCCCAGTGCGCTTATCTCACTGGCCCCTTAGAACCTCCGCCTCTTTCTTACTGAAACTGGGGGCCAGGACCCTGTGAGTGCCTATGGCCCCTTTAACTTCCATGTCCCGGTGATCCCATGAGAGTTGACATGATGGTGGCCCAGAGGACTTACTTCTGTGCTGGTGTTCTGTGCCCCAAGGAAGGAGGCTAGATGCCTCTCATCTATTTCTTACTGGTTCTGCCTTTTTTCTTTCTCTGCAGGGCACATGACCGACTTGATTTATGCAGAGAAGGACCTGGTACAGTCTCTGAAGGAGTACATCCTTGTGGAAGAAGCCAAACTCTTAAAGGTTAAGAGGTATCTGATGTCCTAAATCCTCACCCTCAGTCTCACCCCCCCCCCCCCCCCCCCCCCCCGCCCACAACCCGCCTAGGGTGCACATAAGAGGAAGCCCTTGAGAGAACGGTGAGGAGCTGGCCTGGAGGTTACTTCATGCCAGTCCTCTCAGTGCTTGGGTTAAGGACTCCCTGCTTTTCCCTTTGTATTTAAGAGTCTTTTTACATACATTGGTGTACCCACCCCTTATCTAGATTAAGGGGCTTGCAAGTGTTAGTGAAGAGTTGCTGTTTTCATTTTCTATTGCCTCTTGAAGGGTCCTGAATCTCACTGGAGAAATTGCCATAGGTTGAGACCTGTGTGAGTGGGCGTGTTAGTCTTCCTTTTGTTTTGTTTCCTCAGCTGGGCGGACAAAATGGAAGCCTTGACCAGCAAATCAGCCGCTGACCCTGAAGGCTACTTGGCCCACCCTGTAAATGCCTATAAATTGGTGAAGCGGATGAACACAGACTGGCCTGCGCTGGAGGACCTTGTCCTGCAGGACTCAGCCGCAGGTGAGGGACGGTGAACGTGTACTGGGTGGGCCATTATGTCTGGGGAGTGTGTATCTGAGCCTGTCCTGGGTTTGAGGGTGTTGATGGGCATGTGCAGTATGTGAACATGTAGTCCTGTGTTCTCTGCTCGTCCACCTTCTGTGGTGCACAGAGCCCTCTGGCCTTCTCCCTTCTCTGTGCAGACCTATCAGTTGGCTGTCCTTGTTTTTAATATGTAATGTAATTAGGTCTTGCCTTTTCCTGCATTTTCATTTCCTTTTCGGGCGGTACTTTTTTAAATCATGCTTTACTAATATGTTTTCATAGAAAAATTAGAAAACATAAAATAATCATGTAAGAAAATTAGAATTCTTTTTTTTTTTTTTTTTTAAATCTTTATTTATTTTTGAGAGAGAGAGAGAGAGAGACAGAGCATGAGCAGGGGAGGGGCAGCGAGAGAGGGAGATGGAGAATCCAAAGCAGGCTCCAGGCTCTAGGCTCTGAGCTGTCAGCACAGGGCCTGACGTGGGGCTCGAACCCACAGACAGTGAGATCATGACCTGAGCTGAAGTTGGATGCCTAACCGACTGAACCATCCAGATGCCCAAAGAAAATTAAAATTCTTAATCTAGCTGCTTGGTGATAAGCACTGTTAAAATTATAGTCTTCCAGGGTGCTTGAGTGGCTCGGTCATTTAAGTGTCCAACTTAGGCTCAGGTCATCATCTTGCATTTTGTGAGTTCGAGCCCTGTGTCGGGCTGTGTGCTGACAGCTCAGAGCCTGGAGCCTGCTTCAGATTCTGTGTCTCCCTCTCTCTCCACCCCTTCCCCACTCACACTCTGTCTCTCTCTCTTTCAAAAATAAATAAACATTTAAAAAATTAAAAAAAATTTTTTTTCGGTCTTCCTACAGTTAGATTTACATAAAAAAAATTGGACCCATACATATATTCCAGGGGATGCAAACTTATTTGTTTTGAGGAACCAAATGAATTAACAAAAGTGAGTTAAGTGGACTGGGTAGTGGGGCCAGCATAAGCTAGGGGTCATGGTCTAAATCCATTTCCATTCATATATTTTAGAAACAAATCATATCCAGGAGCACCTGGGTGGTTCATTCAGTTCAGTGTCTGACTCTTGGTTTTGGCTCAGGTCGTGATCTCATGACGGTTTCAGGAGTTCGAGCCCCACGTTAGATTCTACATTGGTAGCGCAGAGCATGCTTGGGATTCTCTCTCTCCCTCCCCCACCTTCACTGTCTCTGTCTCTCTCAAAATAAATAAACTTAAAAAAAAAGAAATAAAATGTATCTGTAGGCAGAGTTGTGCCGTAAGTGTATAGTGTTTTTCTGAATTTTCAGTTTCTCTCTATATACGTTAAATGTTATATGACATGGTTTTATGTATTTTTTATTTTTTTTAAAATGTTTATTGATTGGTTTTTTTTTTTGAGAGAGAGATACAGAGTGTGAGTGGAGTTGGGGCAGATAGAGAAGGACACACAGAATCCAAACCAGGCTCCACGCTCTGAGCTGTCAGCACACAGCTCGACGCAGGGCTTGAACTCACGAACTGCAAGATCATGACCTGAGCTGAAGTCGGACGCTTAACCAACTGAGCCACTCATGTGCCCCAAATGTTATAAAACATGATTTTAATGTCTGAACAGTAATAAGTCAAACTGATCTAGTGTAAAACTGGTCAAGTCAGTGGAAGTGGGATTGTTTCCAAATTACCAGCAATCGTGCACATACATCTTTGTGCCTATCTCTGATTATTTTCTTAGGATAGATTCTTAGAAGTGGTTTTTGCAGGTCAGAGTATGAATTTTCTTAAAGCTGTAACTATGCTTGGTGCTTTTTACTATGCTGGTATTTTCTGTGCTCTAACATTTTCCTCTCAGCAGGAGATGGTGGGGCAGGCACGGATGTGGGCCCCCCTGACTCTAGCCCAGAGCTTATCCTGGACTCACTGCCTCTTCTCCCTGAGTTGGGAGTGCTGATTAACTTCAGACTGGTTGTCTCTGGCTGAGGGAGTTCAGCCCATGTGGCCAGACTGGGCTGGGCTTGGCTGGGGGCAGGGTGGCCTCTGGGGAGGGATTGGTGAGTTCA
Source organism: Panthera uncia (assembly GCF_023721935.1). NCBI lineage: Eukaryota > Metazoa > Chordata > Mammalia > Carnivora > Felidae > Panthera > Panthera uncia. The sequence continues at coordinate 25,576,598 of NW_026057577.1, read as the reverse complement.
GCCAGGCTGGAGCTGTGCCCAGTGAGCTCACTGCCTCCAGAAGCCATGACTGCCTTTCCCAGCCCCCTGTCTTCCAGCCTGGGGCTGTAGCTAAGAACTGACTGTTCTGTCTGCACTGCCGTAGAATAAGAATAAGCTTGCCGGAGTGACCTTCTGCTCCCCAGTCTTGCTCTCTACACCCCAATCCCCACTGTCAGCCTCTGGTTCTTTTAGAAAACATTATAATTACCAGAGGGCACACAGGACAGGCCTAGAGAGCAATAGGTTGTTTTCACCTCTGACTTTGAGAATTCTTGCCTCTGAGATGAGGGGGACATGCTGATGGTGTGGCTTTTTCTAAGGGCATGTTTTCTTTTTCCTGAATTCCAGACTCTTAGAGTTCCTGACTGTGAAGCCACGAGGAAGACAGGATTACAGCTTCTTGGTCCTTGGGTCCAGGGATGGTTAGAAGTGGGTGTTTCAGCCTGAGGTTGTGAAAGTAGGTGGTCATGGGTACTGCTGTCCTGAGGAAGAGGCCAGGGAAGAAAGGGCCTTGGAGCTCCCCCTCCCACTTTTCAGCTCACAGGCAGAATTGAAACCCCTGAATCATCTTGGAAGGGCCTGGCCTCCACCTGGAGGCCTGAAATTGTAGTAGGTGTATATCTTGCTGAAGAGCTAGGGCTTGGAGCCCAAGAATAGCCTCCTTGGGTACTTCTGTGGTCAGGAGCTGTCCCGGCTCCAGCCTGGGGTCTTGAGTGCCACACTCTGGGAGCTCATGCTCTGAGCTTACTGTAGGTCTGAGTGGCATGAGTCCCCTAGAGAGAGAGCCATAGCCAGTGTGGTCTCTCAGGGTAACATGCTGGACTTGGACAGCCCCACCTCAGTGCTTGGCCTGGCCAGATGGTCCCCCAGTCCCTAATCTGGGGGGTGGAGACAGCACCAAATGCTTCCAAGACTGTCATCATCACCTTTCTGGATGATAAGGGCCAGTGATCAGTAATGAGTGGCCAGCTGGGTTCCCTGAGTTGACCACCTTTGTCCCTTGGGCTCCTTAACCTGGAACGGGGGCTAGAAATGTGTTTATCTGGCCAGCCCAAGGATCCTGAATCCATGTGATTAATTTTCCACTAAGTGGTCAGCAAGTCCTCCCTGAGTCGTCTTCTGTGCCCTTTTCAGTTGCTGTCTCTGTCTTCTGTCTCTTCTGTCTCTACCGGGTCTGAGTGCTTTGGAGCCAAGACTCCCAGACTCTCACATGTAAACCAGTATGTGGGAACATTTTTGTTCATTCCAAATGAGGAGTCAAGGCAGACAGTACAGTGAGGAGTAAGAAAGGAGATGTCTTAGGGGTCCTGGGTGGGTCAGTTCGTTAAGCGGCTGACTCTTGATTTTGGCTCAGGTCATGATCTCCCGGTTCATGGGATCGAGCCTCGTATCGGGCTCTGTCTTGGTGGCATGGAGTCTGCTTGAAATTCTCTCTCTCTTTCTGTCCCTCCTCCATTTGTGTGTGCATGCTATCACTCAAAATAAATAAACTTAAAAAAAAGAGATCTCCATGGACTGGAGTTATCAGGGTGGGCTTCCTGGAAGAGGGGCAAGCAGCCTTTGAGGGAAGGGGCAGGGAGATTGCACTAGTTAGAAACCCTCCAGTGGGTACCTCTCTGATCCCAGGTGGAATTGTGCCCTTGGATCAAGGGTAACTTCTTGTTCTCACTCTCATTTGGAAGGTTTTATTGCCAACCTCTCTGTGCAGCGGCAGTTCTTCCCCACTGAAGAGGACGAAATGGGAGCTGCCAAGGCCCTCATGAGACTTCAGGACACATACAAGCTGGACCCAGACACCATTTCCAAAGGGCAACTTCCAGGTACCTTACCTCTCAAGGCTTTACCTGTCCAGTGTGTGTGTGTCTGTAATGGCATCTGAACAGGGCTGGAGCTACTGCCAGTTTGTGGTTGGTGGACTGTCAGGCATGCTGTCAGTGCTGGTGGTGATCTGTCTTGGGTTTCCCATGGTGCCAGTTCCCTCACTCCCTGGCAGCCGCCTCCCGTCAGCCCCTCCCAACCTGCCTCCCACACCCTCTCCTCTCCCCTCTCAGAGAAAACTAAGGCTGCTGCTCAGGACCCCTCAGACTCTGCCCCCAGAGCACTGCTCAGATCTGCTTTCAGACCTGCTTCTGTCCCCACACCCTCTGATTTCTTTTTGCCAAAGGCTGATCTCTGGACTCACTGCCCTGCGTCCTGTGTGTCCTCAGTTACAGTCTCTGCCCTGTTCATTCTTGGCCCACCTCTCTTGGCTCTTATCTGTGAGCTCACATGCACTGTCTGTTCTTACTCATTTTACAAACCCCTCCCTCAGGATTCAAGGCCCTTTGAGTCTCTACTGCTGATGGATCTCTTTGCCCTCCTGGTTAGACTGCTGGATAGCCATCCACATGGTCTGCACTTCTTGGTTCCCATGTCCTCCTAAACATGCAAAGTCTGGCTCTTTGCCCCCCATCCGCCAGTCTTGCCCCTGCCAGGTCACCAGTGGCCACTCAGCTGCTAAAGCCAGTGGATGGGTTTCAGGCATAATGTTCTTTAACTTTTCAGCAGCAGTTGGCACACTGATTATCCCAGTGTTCCTGATACTCTGGCTCCTTTGAATTCTGGGGCACTGATCTCTCTTCTCTTTTCGGCCTTTGTGCTCTCTCTCACTTTTGCACTCCCTCTCTCTCTCTCTCTCTCTCTCTCTCTCTTTTAAACAGGCCCCTTTCCCATGATTGCCTCAGTATGTTTACAACAAGACATATTGGGCTTAGGGGACTGTTAGAGACCAATAAGCCCAGGGATTCATTTAGACCCTATTAGACCTTTGATGCCATTCACCTATGGGACCCTGGAGGAGGCATAAGCCCAGGGTATCACAGTGTGTGGGAGAAAGAGGCACTCTGTTGTTGGCTAGTCAAAGCTTAGAGTTTTGGCCCTGAGGAGTCTGGTGAGTCAATGGGAAGCAGTGTAGACTTCTTATTCCTGCCTCAATCAGGTCTTGGATCAAGCCAGGCCATGAGGCTAGAGAGAGAAGGCCCCTCAGGGCACCTGCAAGATCTGTTCACCCTATAGCTGTGAGAATGTTTGGTAGGAGGAGAGAACCACACTCAAGCATTGACTTTGTACATGTAGTTAACAGACCCATGCATGTCCTGGAGGGAGAGTGAGGGGTGGAAGGGAGTTCTTCCCCAGGATTCTTTTACCTTGTGTTTTTCCCTAAGCACCTTCTCCAGGTGAGCCCAGCCATTGCCATCATTTGAGGCATCACCTGTACCTGGATGATATCCAGATTTGTGTTTCCTATCAAGGCTTGTCTCCTGAGCTTCCAACCAGTGTAGGCAAATGCCTATGGGGCATCTCTACTTGGGTGTTTTGTGGGCACCTCCAAAGTCACATGTTCCAAACTGAAATTCTCATCTGCTTTTGAAATGCTTCTCCTCCTCCCTCACTCCTTACCTGAGCAAAAAGCACCTCCATCCACTGGCTGCCCAAGTCAGAATACCAAGGTCTGTGGATTCTACCTGTCTTATCGTGTCTTCTTTACTTGGAGGCCCTGACTCCAGCCTCATGGAGCCTTATTTCTCAACTGTAGTATTGAAATATGTCATTTTGACCTGTCACGTCACTCCTTAAAAGCACTCTCTATGCAGTTACAAGCACATATCTGTTTATATCAGTTCCTGATCACAAAGCTTAACTTTAACTGCTAAACCCAAATTCCACCTATGTGTGATCTTTGAGTCTTGCATGGAGCCCTCTCCCTCTCTTCCTTGTCCATACTGTGTATTAAATTTGTACTAAGCTACCCACCCCTCAGCTCCTTTGCCCATCCCACACCCTCTGCAGAAGTACCTTTACCCACATCTGCTGGGTCTCATGTCTGATTGCCCTTCAGCACTCAGGTCAGCCGGTACTCTCCAGGGAGCACTCTCCAGCGGGTAGACTTTTGATTGGCTTCTGGGGAGGATGCTGAGTATCTGGGAGCTATTGTTGACATTCTTGGCGTTTGTGAGACATGCTGATAGTTGCTACTGATTATTAGCATCCTGGGGATCATAGAAGACATCTTTGTGCATTATCTCGTTGAATTCTTGTTCAAGTCCTCTAAAATTGATGGTGTTTACTTTAGATGTAAGGGGACTGAGAGTCAGAGAGGCTAAGTAACTTACTCATAGTCACACAGCTGGTGGTTGCCATAGTGAGGCCCACATAGACCCAGCTTTGTCCATCTAGCTCAGCTGCTGTGTTATACTGACTCCATCACTGTTAGTTCCTGGGCCTACAGAGCCAAAGATCTGTGCAGGCCCAAGGATGATGGCCAGGGGCTCAAGGAACCCCTTCATCTCTGGCCTGTCTACTAACTCCACCTACCCTCCTCACCTTCCTATCCCACGTTGTCTGTTGCTGAGCCATCAGGGCAAACAGACCCCAGTCTCTGAAGTACCCGACCCATTGCAACAGGGGTTTTATTGTGGACAGAGCCCCATCTTGGACATCAGGCAGAAAGAACTCCCTCTGAGGCAGCTCTTCCATGTCACCCTTGCCTAAGTTGTTAAGAGAGTTAACGGAGATTCCCTCACTTTCCAGGGAGGGTCACAGCTCTTCTTTCCTCTTCGTGAGACCTGCTTTCTCATCGTTCCCTGAGGAATTCACTCATGGTCCCTCCCACTTTGCCCCCACCCTAAATCCTACATGTTTCTGTAGCTGGCATACCATATCTTGTCCTTGACTTGAAACTACCTTCATTGTCACTGTACAGTGCTGAGCCCAGGCAGGACCTGTAGAATAGATGCTCACCAAGGTCCCCGCCATCTAATGGTCAAAGCTGACACTGCAGGCTTGGCTCTTGACTTCCCTTGGCATCTGCCCCACAGCACTCCTGGCATTGTTTGTGCTACTACCTCTTAGGTCCTTCTCAGTGTTACTCTTTGTCCTTTCTCTGCAGGTGATCTGTGGGGTTCTGACCTTAGCCACCTTCCCTACTCTTGCCTTGTACTCTTGCTGGAAGTGATTATCCTCATCTGTGGCTTTAGCTGCCACATAAGTTCTTTGTTTTATATTCACCTAATTTTTCTCCCTCCCAGTCTGTCTGATATGGCCAGCTGCCCAACAGACATCTCCTCTGTGGCTCACAGGACCTTCATACTCTTCTGAATACTACTTTCTGGGCTTCCTGGGTTTCTCCACAACAAAGGCCCCTAGGGGTGCCTGGGTGGCGCAGTCGGTTAAGCGTCCGACTTCAGCCAGGTCACGATCTCGCGGTCTTTGAGTTCGAGCCCCGCGTCAGGCTCTGGGCTGATGGCTTGGAGCCTGGAGCCTGTTTCCGATTCTATGTCTCCCTCTCTCTCTGCCCCTCCCCCGTTCATGCTCTGTCTCTCTCTGTCCCAAAAATAAATAAAAAAAAAAAAAACGTTGAAAAAAAAACAAAAAAAAAACAAAGGCCCCTTCCCACATGGGAGAAGGGGAGTCTGCAGCTGGGAGGTTGGCTGTGAACTCCAGTCTGAGGCAGGACCAGCCTCTCTGTGCTCACTTTGAAGTGCATGGTCTGAAGCCATGGTGGAACTCAGCTGGGATGATGCCCTCCCACCCCCCACCTTCCACTCGTCCAGGCTTCCTCAATGTGATTATCTTTCTGCCAGCGCAGAGGCTCTTTGGAGACTGACCATTGGCCTCTCCTGCTGCAGGAACCAAGTACCAGGCAGTGCTGAGTGTGGATGACTGCTTTGGGATGGGCCGCTCAGCCTACAATGAAGGCGACTATTACCATACGGTCCTGTGGATGGAGCAGGTGCTGAAGCAACTCGATGCTGGGGAGGAGGGCACCACAACCAAGGCCCAGGTGCTGGACTACCTGAGCTATGCTGTTTTCCAGTTGGGTGACCTACACCGTGCCCTGGAGCTCACCCGCCGCCTGCTTTCTCTTGGTAAGTATGTTCTAGGGGAAGGTCAGAGCTGATGGGGAGCTGGCAGGAGAACTGGTCACTCTGCTGGCCACTGTCCTGGGACTGAGCCAGTCTCACATGTCACCTGGCCAGTGACTAATGCCTTAACTGCTTTCAGGCCTATTCCATCTGCCACCTAGTTCTTTACTCACCTTATTTCTGGCCTGAGCCCTTGCCCAGTTGCTGATGGATACCCTCAGACCTGTCGTCCTACACACTCCCTTTTTAAATAGGAATCCAGTGCTGCAGTGCCTCTGCTGCTCTGCGGGATAGAGAGCCTTCACAGTGTCAGGAACAGCTCAAGAGGCACTTGAGGGTTTGTGCAGTGACAGAGGCCTGCCCCATTAGTTAGAAGTCTGAGGTCTTACTGGTGGGATTTGGTATGGCATTGGTGTTTAGAATGTCTTGTGGTGTTGGATTGAAGGAGATCAGAAGCACTGTGTCTTTTTCTTTTTAAATTTGGATTTTTAAAAATGTTTATTCATTTTGAGAGAGACACAGAGAGAGAGAGAGAGAGTGCGTGCGCAAGTGGGGGAGGGGCAGAGAGAGGGGGAGACACAGAATCTGAAGCAGGCTCTAGGCTCTGAGCTGACAGCACAGAGCCTGACGTGGGGCTTGAACCCACAAACCATGAGATCATGACCTGAGCCGAAGTCGGATGCTCACCTGACTGAGCCACCCATACGCCCCAGCAGTGTGTCTTTAAAATCTATCTCTTCCACCTCTTACTAACATATGGAATTATCACAGTCGAGAATTTCATAGACCAGCTGCTGTTTTTCATGAGCCTTGAGTCTGATGCCCCCTAGCGTATGATTGTCCTGTAAGACTGATGTGGGCAGAGAGCTTTATAGATCCTTTCATGTTAGTAAGAGCCTTGGACCGGGAGTCAGGATGCCTGGATTCCTTTTCTGCATAACCTTAACCTAAATCTTTTAATATCTTTGGACCTCAGTTTCCTCAGTATGGAGTGGCACAGTAATCCTGTCAAGTGTACTCCTTTGTGTTATTGAGGCACACAAAATGAAGTTGTGGCATTGTCGTGGCTGTTCTTTTTGCCAGTATTTCAGCCTGCCTTCTTGTTGTGATCAGCATGTGATGCGGTCACTAGTAATGGGTGTACTCTAGGGCATGGGTGTAAATGACTCAGCCAAGTGGGGAGGAGGCAGCAAGAGTCTGTACTCCTTCTCTAGACCTGTGCCCATGGGCCCTTCAGGGAGGCCTGAGAGGAGACCCCTTGTGTGGCCGGCTAAGTGTCCCCCAGTTTATTGTTCCTTTCGCATCTCTGATGGAGCAGGGAGAGCCTGTGTCAGTTTTCCCCGCTTTGACCGATGAGCCTCGTTAGGTGCTGTGGAAAAGCAGAATGCTGCGTGCAAAGTGAGCTGCCTGGAGAGAAAACCACTTACAGGATAATTTCTCTGAGCGATCTAACAGATGTTTGTGGTTTCCTTTTCCTTCTTGTTCTTTGCTCTTTCTAGACCCGAGCCATGAACGAGCTGGAGGGAATCTGCGGTACTTTGAACAGTTGTTGGAGGAAGAAAGAGAAAAAGTGTTGTCAAATCAGACAGAAGCTGGGCTAGCAACACAGGAAAGCATCTATGAGAGGCCTGTGGACTACCTGCCTGAGAGGGATATCTATGAGAGTCTCTGTCGTGGGGAGGGTGTCAAACTGGTGAGAAAACATGGCTGGGTCCTACATGTGGACCTAGATTTCAGCTCTGGACAAGCACATTTGGGGAGGGTGTTCCTCTGTGTGTAGGCCGTTTCCTCAACTTCTTCCCCAGTTCTTTGTAGCCTCTGCTGTGGCTGACCTATGGGTTTTCTCTGAGGTGTAGGATTGTGAGACTGTCTCCCCTGATGATCCAGGCAGAGTTTCTTTCTTTCTTTTTTTGAACTTTATTTATGTATTTTGAGAGAGAGAGAGAGAGAGACAGTGTGAGGGAGGGCAGAGAGAGAGAGAGAGAGAGAGAGAGAGAGAATCCCAAGCAGGCTCCACACTGTTAGTCCAGAGCCTGATGTGGGGCTTGAACTCACAAACTCTGAGATCATGACCTGAGCCGAAATCAAGAGTTGGACACTTAACCAGTTGAGCCACCCAGGCACCCCACAGGCATAATTTCAATCCTCTAAGTTATTACCAAGCTCCCCTTCCCATCCCAGCATGCCCAGCTTCTGCTTGACCCATGCTCTGAGGAAAACCATGAGTGTGGATGTGACCCAAAGGGAAGTTGTGGTCTGTGTAGTAAAGACACAATAGTAGCTACAGCTTAGTCTCAGGTGTCACTGGCTTTTGAGAGCCTTGGGATTCCATTGCTTCCTCCAGGAGGCTCAGGTGTGAGGCGGTCTCTGGGCCTTTTCCATGCCCATGTCTGCTTACCTCCCACTGGCTCCTCCACCTGGAATGGGTTCTCCCCAGCGTCAGCCCTTCTGACCTTCTAATATCTCTGTGAGAGGGGTCAGGGATCACCCTGTGCCACAGCACTTGTGGACGTGAGGAATTCTTGGAAGAGGAGAAACATTACATGATTTGTGGGGTATCATTTCTCTCAGTCAAGCTGAGGGGCTCTTGTTTCTTCTCTGGTGGGGCAGAAGGGAGCAGCTGCTGGACACGACATGTGAGACCAGCCTCTGCACCAAGCCAGCCTGGGTCCGAGGTTTAAGACGCACTTTGCTCAGGACCTCTCGCTCTGTGTGCTCTCCAGACTCCCCGGAGGCAGAAGAGGCTTTTCTGTAGGTATCACCATGGCAACAGAACACCACAGCTTCTCATTGCCCCCTTCAAAGAAGAGGATGAGTGGGACAGTCCGCACATCGTCAGGTACTATGATGTCATGTCTGATGAGGAAATCGAGAGGATCAAGGAGATCGCGAAACCCAAAGTAGGTATCTCTGCACTTCCTTCCTGGCCACCTCATCCCTGGTACCATGGAGTGATTTCTTTGTTTATTCAGCTGGCCTTTTCTGATACTAGCATGAGTCTGCTGTCTGGGTGCTGAGGTACTGCACAATTTGACCTTATGGGTTCCTGGTCCAATGGTGAGGAAAACTGAAGGAACCAATGTGAACAGCCAAGTGCTAGGACAGAAGGCCTCACTGGTTTTTACTAGTTATGTTGTTCAATTAGGTCTCTAGTGTTAGTTTATTATATGCTGAAGTATTGATCATAAAAATATATTTTTTAGTAATAGCTAATGTTTACTGAGTTCTTAAGTATGGCAGGCCCTGTTCTGAGTGCTTAACATATATTAACTATCACGTGTCTTAAACATATTATGTCATTGTTTTCATTTTACCCACGAGGAAACAGACCTGTGTAGTTTGCACCTGGTTGCTCAACTGTCTCATTCTTCTTTGGGTTTTTAGCTGATTCTCTTACGTAGCCCAGACACTGTTATCAACTGCAAATAGGGAAAATTTTGTTTTCTCCTTCCCAGTAATTACAGTTCCTCTGAACTGCTCAGAACTCCATGAGCATTGTTAACAGTATACATCCTGGTCTTGTTCCTGAATTTCCTGGGGATTCCTATGGTATTTCACTACTAAGTATACAGTTGGCTGTTGGTTTTTGTACATTTGTCATCAGGCTATAAAATTATTCTTATATTTCTAGTTCATAGAAGACTTGTTTCCATTTGACGTCTTTCAAAGAGAACCATTTGGTGTTATGTCCCCACCCTTCTCTTATCATTGGTGATTACAAGGAGGGATTTAGTTAGATCCTGTATTGCTGTGCTCCTAATAGACTGGTAGTGGCCAGGAGGCCCAACACTTGTGGAGAGACAGAAAACAGGTTCCTATCCTGGCCCCTGCACCTCAATTTGAAGCGACCTTGGCTTGAGGTACTAGGACATCGAGCACTCAGAATCAGCCGTTGATGTTGCTGAGGGATGGTGTAGCCAGTGCGTGTGGAGAACAGGGACCAGGACCTCCCTTTCCACTCCCTGGGACAGCTGCAGAGTCAGCCAAGGAAGAAAACTGTTTTCCTGGTTGCCGGGCAAGAGAGGGTTTGTTATGCCATGACCTCCTGAGACATTCCTCACTTGTCTTTCAGACCAAGGCACTGCAGCATATCTGTGTGTGTATTCACGATGGGTGTGTGTGTATACATGTGTGTGGCAGGGGCGGTGTAGTGGGGGGAAAACTTGTCTTTGAATAGAAGCCATGACATGTTGGCCATTAAAAGCTGACCTCTCCTTTCCGGAGCCTGTGAGGGACAGATGCTATTCTGGCTTTGAAGTAGGAACCATGAACTTAACTTGGTCTGCAGGGAATGCCTGGCAGCTGCTTTTTTGGGTCCCTGGCCTGCTTTGAAAATAGCCCTGTCTCTTGTAGCAGAACACAGCTGCCCACAGCCTCATTGTGGATGTCCAGCGAGCACCGAGGCTCAGATGTTTGAGTGGGGTCTGGCTGCAGCCGCACTTGTTATCAGGAGGAATCGTAGTTGGGAGCTTAGGGAAGCCCTCTGTCCTGGGTGCGCTGCCGTGTTGCCAGAACTTGCTGCAGCAGCAGTGTCCCTGTTCGGTGATCTCCTGGCCAATCTTCTGGTCCAGTCACACTTCTCCATCCCTTCTGCCATCAACTCTTGGCCTGACCTCTGCCTTGACCTCCTCATTGGCCTCCTTGTTACCACTCTGGCCCTTCCCTAGTTTTCCATGAGGTGTCCACATTCAGATTGTGAGTATCCCTCACCTGCCTTTCCTGTTTCTGATTGGCCACAAGCTTGCTTCCAGGCCCAGTCCTCACTTGCCTCTTTGGCCTACTCTCATCTCTTACATCTAACTTCTAATCTACAGTCATGGTGCCACACCCATATTCATCTCTGGGCCTCTGCATTGCTGTTCCTTCCCTGTTACTGTAACATTCCCCTACTTGGCTAACTCCTGCTTACCCTTCAAGTCTCAGCTAGGTGGTCTTCCCTTGACCATTCCTGACTGTATAGACTAAGCTCCCACAGACTGTAAGCTTACCCCACTCCCAGCTCTTACCATGTTGTGCTGCAATTAGGCAGCTAGTCTTTTGCCTTCTTCACTTGATTGAGGTGTGTGAGGGCAGGGGCGATGTCTTGGTCACCAGTGTAGTGCCAGGCACATAGTAGGTACTCATTAAGTATTAATTGAAATTAAGGGGAAGTGATGTTGGGGTGGGGGTATCTGGGTCTGTGGTCCTACCCATGTGAGGTCATTAGGACGGCCCACAGTTGAAGCATGGTGGGGCTGACTTTGGGCAGCCAGGTGATTCTTGGGAGCATCATTGCACCTGTCTGTGGAGACTGAGGGGGAGATGAGGTAGGTTAGGGGTATTTGTGTATGTGTGTGTATGAGTGTGTATGTGGAGGTAGGTGGCTTCCAAGCATTAGTTCACATATTTCAACTCGTAGAGTCCTTTCTGGATTCTGTCATCTGACCTTGTGAGGCCCCTAAGTGAGTAGAAACTGTGCTTCCTATCTTTCCTCTTCACAGCAGTGGGAGTCCGGTGTGAGCTGGTGCAGCAGGAGGGTGTTTGCGTAGGTTTCTTGGACAGGAGGCTGCTGTGGTTCAGAAGGCCTCAGGCTCTGGGATGGTAACACTGTCTGAATACAGTGGGAGCAGCCAAGCACAGGTGGTGTTCAGTCAGGGGCAGTTTGTGGGCCTGGTGAGAAAGCAGTCTGTCCAGGAAGATGAGGCAATGGATAAAGAAGACTCCACAGGTGTAATTCTGCATACAGCACAGACCTGGGCAGCACCCAGGGCTAGGCAATGACCGAGTGGGGCAGCAGCAGAGTAGGAATGTCGAGGCCTCAGACTACCACCTTGCCTGGCTTGCAGGATCACGTTGCCTTGGCCAGAGCCACTGCCTGAAAGTCTTCCTCCCTCACTGGTCTGACTGGTGGGTCTGGCCCCAGTCTCTCTGGGAAAACACTCAAGACAAAGAAGGATAAGTGTGCCTCTCTTCCTGTCTTCCAGCTTGCACGAGCCACTGTTCGTGACCCCAAGACAGGCGTCCTCACTGTGGCCAGCTACAGGGTTTCCAAAAGGTTAGCAGAGGTGATGGCGGTAGTGGTGGTGGGAGGGGGGTGGCTGCTCAAGCCCTCTTTCCAGGGCTTCCTAGTCTGTACTCAAGGGAGCTTGGCTTGGCTTGTCCTACTTGCTGGCACCATCCCTACTTACAATACTCACCCTGTGCTGGCCCTGATTCTGGGGGGAGAGTGAAGGATCTCACCTAAGCTGCCTTCCCAACTTTCCTGTTTCTCCCTCTTTTGACTTAGCTCATGGCTGGAGGAGGATGATGACCCTGTTGTGGCTCGAGTGAATCGTCGGATGCAGCACATCACAGGGCTAACAGTAAAGACTGCAGAATTGCTTCAGGTATGGCTGGTCCCTGTGACCCTGTGGTTGGGAAGTGTGTATTTCTGGCTACATGGTCTCCCAGGGTGCCCATGGCCAGACTTAGGGAGGCTTGCCCAATGAACTGTATGACTGCACAACGATATGAATATGAAATGACCTCACACAGGGAAGCCAGAATTAAGCATGCCTACTGTCATTCCAACAGTTAGTATTCAACAAATGTTGATTATCTTCTCTGTATCCAAGTATCATAGTAGGAGCTAGGGATCAGTGGTGGGCATGGCAGGCCCGTTGTGTCTTCTTGACTTTGGAAGCTGAAATCCTGAGTGGTTTTAAGGACACTTCTAAGAGAGCTGTAAATACCTTCAAAGGTCTTGGTTCTGATGCACATGATTCACATGCACTTGGAGGTGACGTGTCCTGAGATACATTGGTAGGAAAAGTGAGAGGCCTGGAGAGGATGGTGAGAGTGGAGTGCTTTTTTCAAAGTACCCCCTGTGGAACCCTGGCTTCCTGCCTTTATTTCCAAGGTGATTGTAAAGACACATGAAAGCTGAGTAAAGCTCCTAATTAATGTATTCTCTGTAGTATATTGAATTCAAATCAGTTCTGGCCATCCTCCCTTCTGAACATTGGAACTTCTGGGTACTATTGTAAAGTGATGACCTGTTGGCATTTTTTAAGAGTCCCCTGGGTCTGTCTTTCTGGCTAGAGTTTCTCTGTATTTCAGGATTGCTCCTTTCATCTTGATGCTTGGCATTTGGATCTGATCAACAATAGATTTCATTAGAATATTGAAGATCATTTGGAAAAGGTTCTCAGAACTTTTGCAGGATACACTCAAGCAAATCACTGATTTTTTTTTTTCCTATAGCTGTGACACCAATCAGAAAAGTCTTCTTTTGGATTTTGAAAGTCTTCTTTATGGATTTGTTTGAAATCCACTAATTTTGTTTTACTTTATTTTATTTTATTTTAGTCTATTCTAGTCTATTTTATTTTTTATTTTTATTTATTTTTGAGAAAGAGAGAGCACACACACAGACAGGAGAGGGGCAGAGAGAGGGAGACACAGAATCTGAAGCAGACTCCAGGCTGTGAGCTGTCAGCACAGAGCACGACGTGGGTCTCAAACCCATGATCTGTGAGATTATGATCAGTTGGATGCTTAACCAGCTGAGCCACCCAGGCGCTCCGCTCCCCCCAACCCCACCCCACCACCAGTTTTTGAAAACTTGCTGATTACCTTTCATTCTTGTGAAAGTTTTATATAATCTTTAGTTCAGCCCAAGCTAGTGTTGAGTTTGTAAGCTTAATTTAATTTTAATGTAGTTCTGTAAACAAGCCCATCAGTGGAGGATTTTGATCACTTCTCCTACTTTCACCTTTTTAAGAGTGGTAGGGACTTTCAGTGCACTTGGTGCATCCCTGTTGGCTTTGTTGTGATCCATATCTTCGTGGAGCAGATTTGTTGTTGTTAAGACATCTGCCACTGTTGGAGCCAGTGTTAGGACTCTCACTGCCCCCATCGAGATTGACATTCTGCTTGATTGGCTGATTGCATGCTTTAAACCAATGGGCTGAGAAGAGTGGGTGGGACTCTGCTCATGGTGCCCTCCTGGCTGGCTTCCCTGCTATACCCTCTCTACCTTATCTCACATGAAATCTAAAAGGCAGAAGCTTCGTACTTGGACTAGCTTATCTGCCACAACCCTGGCTCCATCTTGTCAGGCCTGTCATCATGTTGTAGCTGAATTGATGACTGGGATCTGAATGCCAGGACTCCCTATGGAGGGACTCTTGATGTTGGGGCTCTTCTGGAAGACCCAGACCACAGCTGCCCGGGGGCTAAGGCCCCGTTTTTGTTTGCCTTCTTCTAGGAGCTGTCTTGGCATTTCCTTTGCCAGCCAGCAGTGTTGAAAGCTTTGACCCTACATGGTCTGGGGGACAGCAACCTGGGTTTCAGCACTTGCTTCTAAGTGCTCATTCCACATGGACCGTTTAAAGTGTCATTAGAGCCTCGGCACCAGCAAAAGTCTCTAGTCCCTGGTCCTTCAGAATATTACAGGCTTCTGGAAAGGAGCTGATGCTTATGCTCCCTATTGATACTCTGTCACTTGTAGTCGATGTTTGCTGTAGATCTTTTGGAGGAGAAAGGGCAATTGAGGCTTTCTTATGAATTAGACAAAGGCTTGTCTGATAGTGGAAGAGATGCTACACTGGCAGGATTGAAGACACTTATGACTTGATGTCTCATCTCAGCCTTACTAGAAAAGTAATTTCTGACCATTTTTGTGTGTGTCTTCACTCTGACCTAAATATCATAAATACCCATGTCTTTCAAATGACTGACTCTTAATACTTTTGTAACAACACATCTAAAGATTAAAATGAATACCTCCTCACAGGAATCAGTTTTTGTTTGTTTGTTTTATAGAGATAGCGCACGCACGAGCAGAGGAGGGGCAGAGGGAGAGCGAGAGAGAGAGAATTTCAACCAGCCTCCACACCCAGCACAGAGCCCAATGTGGAGTTCAGTCTCAAGACAGTGAGATCATGACCTGACCTGAAATCAAGTCAGATGCTCAATTGACTGAGCCACCTAGACACCCCAAGAATGTTTTGATGTACGGTTGCTAGTTATTAAAGTTGTGAGTCTGGGCCTGGAGTTTGCCCAGATGGTGAATTTGATTGCAAATCCAGAAGCTCCCATGACACTTGCTCTTTGGGGACAGTATTAAGTTGTGTAGACACAATAGCATCAGCACCATGATTGAACTGTAAAAAGATGAGTCCGTTAAAATAATGCAGCTTCTTTCACTCCATCCTATCCAGCTGCAAGCTTAAGCCATCCTATCCAGCAAAGGGGAGTATTGGAAAATGCAGTCATACACTGCAGTTCCAACAGCAAGCAGTGATCAAATTTTGCAGAGTGCATAGCTACAGTAATCACAGTCATATTTAAAATTTTCTTTCAAGTTCCCAGCTAAACTGGACCCAAAGAAAGTGTTTGTAATATTTTATCAACAACTGTAGCACTTCCCTCCTTACATGCACCTTCAGCCTTTGGGCCACTGGCTGAACCAGGCCTCCTTGCACTGTTGACAGGATTTCCCGGTATTTCTGGTACAGGAATCTTGCAGGCCGAGGCAGCGTATGACAGCATATTTTCATCCCCTGATTGTTTATCAAATTTTATTTCTTTGGACATTGAAAATCATGCTGTCCAAATTCTGCCCTTCCTCACATTTGATATATATTTTCTTTTCCAGTAAGAAGATTTCCTCTCTTGAAAAGTACCTCCTTCTCTCTCCCGCATGTCTGTAGGTCTCTATTATTGACAATCTTGGAGTATCTCACATCTGACTCTTGGAATCACCAAAAAGGATATGCAGAAAATGCCAACTTCCTAAAGACTAATAGCTGTGCCCTAGAGGTTTTTAGGGTTTCAGTAAGAGACAGTAGCCAAATGCTCCCAGATGGACATTGGTGGTGCCACTTGATCTGTCAGCTTCCATAACAAATTATATGCTTCTTCTTGAACTTTGTCTATCAATCTGGCTACTGTGGCTAAAATAAACGTTTGTGACTTAGGACTTACATTGTGGTGATAAACTGTTCAGTCAGGTATTTACAGTTCATAATCTAATTACAGTAAAACCTTGGTTCGTGAGCATAATTCATCCCGGAAACATGCTTATAATCCAGAGCGTTTGTATATCAAGGCGAATTTCAAGAACCATTGGCTCACTTGTGATTATGTATTATTGGGTGTCACGTACTGCTCATATCGCAAGATATCACTTGTTATCAAGTTGAAATTTATTAGAAACGTTTGCTCGTCTTGTGGAACACTTGCAGAAGAAGTTATTTGCATTCCAAGGTTTTGCTATAATGACATCTGGTAGTTGCTGAAGCTAAGATGGCTCAGGTCCTAGTCCAGGTCCAGACTCCCACAGGGGTCACCGTGGTAGAGCAGCAGTCATTGGCCACACTGCAGCTGGCTGCCCATGTCCCGCTGTTTCACTTGGATACAGAGCTACTCTGTACAGGGAACTGCTGAGAGAGGGGAGTCAGGTACGTTTGCCCTGCTCACTTTGACTAGGAACAGCAACTGGTACACAGTGACACAGTGGGGGCAGGAGCAGTGTCAGGCACCGAGTCACTCCCAAACTAGCGTAAAAAGAAATTCCCTGTCGTGAGTTTCTTGTTGGCTTTCCTCTGGATTACCTTCTTCTTATCTCGCAATCATGTAGGGCCCAGGCCAGAGCCTACCTCAAGGAAATCTCTGTCTGCTGACTTCTGAGTGTCCCCGAAGCCCATAGCTTCTTCCCAGTGGCCTATCCTGTTGTGTTGGGAAAGCACATTTGTGCTGCAGCCTGACGATTGGACACAGCTGTGGACACATTTAGTTTTTTTTCTGCCAGTGCTGGCAGGGTATAGAGAGGCTGCACTTGGAGGTTCAGGTTGTTTTAGCTGTTAGGGGGAGATAGTATCCCTGGGGAGAGGGCCTGCTCCAGGACCGTTCATGCTGCTGACAAGGTCCAACGCTGTTCTTTCCCACCAGGTTGCTAATTATGGAATGGGAGGACAATACGAGCCACACTTTGACTTCTCTAGGGTAAGGCCCAGACCACAGGTGCTTTCAGAGGCCCTGCTCCAGCTGGTGAGAGAAAGCTGGAGCTTCTAGGAGCACTTCAACCTCTACATCAGGCCCCCCTGCCTTACCAGGACCACCTGTTTGTTACTGGAGAAGTCCAAATCTGGAAGCATGGGACCTGTGGAGCCCAGTGCAGCCTGGCTGTATCCCTGTGATGTGGGGAGTATTCCCCCTGCCCCAACTGCCACTTTACCATGATTGTAAAACATAGAACCTCACTAGGTCTTAGTGAAAGCTGTTCCTGCCCCCCTTCCCCTGTGCCCCAGTCAGGGTTTCCTTTGCAGTGATGGTCCATGGTCCAGGCTGATATATGGAATACATGCTGAGTGCCCTTCCTTGATCCTTTTGGCCCCGGTCCTGTGAGTGGGGGGTGGAATCATCTGCAAACGTGTGTGAAAGTTGTTGTTTGTTGCAGCGACCTTTTGACAGCGGCCTCAAAACGGAGGGGAATAGGTTAGCGACGTTTCTTAACTATGTAAGTATTCGGGCCAGGTCCACCTGTTCATTCTCACTTAATTTTATAGAAAAATGAGCAAGATGCTTTCAAGCGTTTAGGGACGGGAAACCGTGTGGCCACGTTCTTAAACTACGTGAGTATGATGCATGCAGCTTATGGGTCTTCAGGGGAAACTGGGTCCAGAGTGCTATCTTACATTCATTTCTGTGAGGCCTGATATCACCAGCTGTTGCTTAATGACTGAGCCTTCTGGCCCTCAGCTCTCTTCTTGGCTGGAGTAGAGAGTTTACCTTTGTTCCCATCTGTGTGCTTAGCCACACCCATGACTTTCACGTCCTTGACCCTTTTTAATGGGCCCACTGCTAGTCAGAACTTTTGAGGTGAGTGCCCTGGAGTGTTCTTTCCTTGGTGGCAGAGTGGGGAGCCTGCCATGAGGCGCTTTTAAATGAAAGCTGCCTTTGTTTACCCAGAACTCAGTGGCCTGCCTCCCACCTGCTGCCTGTGCTCCAGCCACATGCCATTGGGTTTACCTGTCACGTGAGGAACAGTTTGCTTTCCCCTATGCTTGCAACCACTTTAAAGAGGCATACAGACTGTCAAGTAACTTAGACACAGAAACCGAGGTCCATCTTTTCCTTTGGTATCTCATTTAAGTGTTTGTGTATGTTTATTATGTCCCGGGGATGGCCATGAACATGCTGGTGAGCAGGACACGTGTGGCCTCTGGTGGGGCTTATGGTCTAATATGAGAGACTTGCTTTAAACATAGAAGTAATTATTTAGTTACCATGGTGATAAGTGCCTTAAAAAAGCTGAGGTTCAGAGACAGCCTCACTGGGGAGTAATGTGTCTGTGGAGACTTGAAGGTTGAGTGGAAATTAGTTGGTGGAACATGCTTCCTGGCAGAGGAGTGAATGTGTGGAGACCTGGAAGAGGAAAGGAGCTGGGGATGTTGGAAAATGGAAGAAGGCTATTGTGACTCAGAGGCAGTGCATGAGGTGAGAGTTGCTAGTGAGAGAGAATGGCTTCTGAGACTGACAGGGCCTTTGGGTTCTAGAAAAGAGCCTGGATTTGATCCCCAGCACTATGGGAAGCCATCAAAGGTTTTCATCTTATTCGTTTACCATATGTCTGTTGAGTGCTCTTTAGTCTGTCTGGCATGCATCCTGTGGAAATATTTTTTTTACTCCACCTGTTAATACATTATAGACAAAAAAACTTGAAGGAAGCCAGCCAGATGAAAGAGAGGTGGTGCCTTGGGCATGGGCATGGGTTGAGGCATGCTTTGCGGGCCCAAGTGTAGTCTCCCCACCGTGGAGCCTGTGGTCCATTTAGTTTGAGGTGTCACTGGGAGAAAGCAGGGCCCGCAGAGCTTCACTCTGCCTGCTCACCTAGCTGGCCCTTAGGGCTGCCATTCTGATGGCAGGTGCCATTCTGATGAGGGTGTTGCTAGAACCAGAGAAACAGAGCCCACAGTGGGGGCCACCAATGGTATTGGAAGCAGCAAGGAGCTCTGGGTCAGGGCAGATCACTGGGCACAAGTGCCTTAGGAATGGCCCGGCCTGGAAGGGGATACAAGGGTGGGATGTGGGGGAGGTCAGTCAGGCATTTTCCGTGTACAGACTGGGGTTGTTCCTATCTGAGGATGGCCAGGATGTGGGTCTCCTGCAGGGCTACAGCTCTCAAGAGCCCTTGGCATGGAGCTGTCCTGATGAACCATGCAGGTTAAAGCAGGGTTTAGGGAGGGGTAGTGCATGGGGAGAGCCTTTCTTGGGTGGCTGACTGGCTGTAGAGCAGAGCCTTCAAGCAGTGCCACTCCTGCTCAGAGAAGGGTAATCTGCACTCTTGTGTCCTTTGTGACTCAGTTGCTCTGAGAGCTTTGGGTATAAAGGCCAAGCTATATGCCTTCTGTTCTCAGATGAGTGATGTGGAAGCTGGCGGTGCCACTGTTTTTCCTGATCTGGGGGCTGCCATTTGGCCTAAGAAGGTGAGTTCTAGTCCTTGTGGGTCACAGGTTGAAGCACGGCTCAGACCTTATTCCTTTCTCCTCTGAGTTCCATTCCCTGGCCTGCTTGACTCTTACTCTGAGGGTTCTTAGCCCCTTCCTGCCTGAACTCTGACCTTGGGGCTCCAGCTTCCATCTGGGGATATGGATAGGGAGGGAAGTCCCTTTGGGGGAAGGTGGGTTATCAAGCATCCACCCCCTCATGAAGGGTGGATGCTTTCTGGGGTGCTTGTCTGTTGCTGGAATCTCAGAGCCCTGTCGCTTTGTATGCAGGAAAGTGAGGGTGTTTTTGCTCAGAGAGGGTCTATGGTATTTGGGGTCAGGTCACTGAGCCCAGTATCTGTGGGTGTTGTGTGACAGGCTGTCTCCTTTTCCTAGGGCACAGCTGTATTCTGGTACAACCTCCTGCGGAGTGGGGAAGGTGACTATCGTACAAGACATGCTGCCTGTCCCGTGCTTGTGGGCTGCAAGTGGGGTGAGTGGCTTGGTGGCCTCAGCCTGGGCTCTTATGGTCAGCCTTAGACTCTGAGTTGGGAGATACCTGCTGCCATATTTTTACAACGCCAAGGCTATCTTCCTTTTTGATTATTTTTTTTCCCCCTGCTAAGTGGTTGTCTCATCCAGCCATGTAACTAACCACAATGCTGGTTATGTGTCAGGACAGGTGGTTGGGAATACTCTCAGAGATGCCCAGAGAACTGAAGAAGCCACAAGGAAGAATAGCTGCACAAGCATAGTAGGTCCAGGATGGCTCCCCAGAGGAATGGACTCTGGCAAGGGGTGAGGGGCAGTGGGGGAGAACTGGAATCACAGAGGGGAAGGAGTGTCCTAAGCAAGCAAGGCTAAAAACATCATCATAGGTGTGGGGACCAGCCACCTTTGTCATTTGCATAAGAGGAGGCCTGTGGCACAGGGGCCAGGAGATGAGGCTCAAGGCTGGGACCACAGGCTAAAGCTTGAGCTTTGAGCTTTGTTCTGGAAATAGTTGTGGTGAGCCAGGGAGAGGCTTGAGTGAGGATGACAGGAAGTGATTGCAAAGATGTGAGTTTATATTGTCCTGGAGAAGTTGGGGATATTAGTGGTAGGTTCGCAGAAAATTAAGCAATTAGAAAATAAATGGGGCAATTGCTGACTAAAAGGGCAAAGAAAATGTGCAACAAATGTTAGCATATACTGCTAGGTGGCTCAGGTGTAAGTGACACTTATATGACATAATGTAGGCACTGAATATTAATTTAATTAAAATTTGTGACTTTATTGGGAAGATAAAAGACACTAAATATATGTGTTTTAGGGATAGAATGAAAGAATTCCAAAATTGAAAGACAAGAGATAGCACTATAAGCATGCTGCTTAGAAATAAGTGGCAGAATATCAGAAGAAACAACTAAAGGAATTGAATGTCCTCTAGAAGTGGAGTTTGGCAGAGAGGGGGTGGGTAGGAGATTGCTGTTTATCACTCTAAGCTTTATAGGCAATTTGCTTTTTTTTCAACTAAGTATATCTTGTACTTTAATTCAAAAGCTCTCTGACTTCAGTAGTATGTGTTAAGGACACAGCTTTAGGTGCATTTGGGACACAGCTCTAGGTGACAGGCAGTGTTAGCACCAGCTCTGCTACTCTGCTACCCACAGCACACAGATTGGATCTGCTGGCCCCCAGGTCCTGAGGTTGATGTCCAGGCACCCATAGTCCTGATGGTCTTCCTCATCCTTAGTTTCTGTATCTCAGTTCCATCCCAGTAATACCAAGCTGCTTGAGGTCCTTGACACCAAGGTGGTTCGTGCCTTGATGTTTTTCTTGTCCTCTTCCCCCTTCTTGGACCCTTTGATATAGGAGTCATCTGCTATGTCCATCATCTGCCCTGGATAACTCCTGTTCAGCTTCATGTCCCAGCCCTGGGTCTCCTCTTCCCTCACATGGTTAGATGGATAGCCTTTGGCTCAGTTTCCATGGCAGCGTACACATACCCATCTTTTATCACTGGCAGACATTTGTACGGTTAATCTTTTCATATAGGTCTTCCTTACCAGCTCATGAGCAACTCGAGTATGACAGCATGTCTTACTCATGTTTGATTATCAGGCCCCAGTCCTGGAGTCATCATGAAGGAGTCATTAATTTTGGATGCTAAACTAATCAACAGGATTGTTAACATAACTTTATTTCTGTTCACAGTCTCCAATAAGTGGTTCCATGAACGAGGACAGGAATTCTTGAGGCCGTGTGGATCAACAGAAGTTGACTGACTTTGTTTTCTGCCCTTCTCCTTCCTGGCCCCACAGCCTATGTCATCCTCAAGTTCAACATGACAGACACCTTTGTATGTTCCAGGCCTTGTCACTTGGATCTTAGTTGGAGTGAATGTTTGTCTGGACCAAAGGGAGAGCCGACTGAGGAGGGTTCTCGGTGACCTGGGTCCCAACCTTTCTGGTTGGCCTGTGCCACCTCTGGCCACAGAGTTTGAGTCAGAGTGGCTACAGCAGAGTCAGGCTGTCTAGCACCTAGCAAGGTGCCTTTGTACCTCAGATGTTTTAGGTGTGAGGTGTTTTAGTGAACCAAAGTTTTGATACCTTGTTTACATATTTGTTTTTATGGCATTTCTATCAATGTGGCTTTAACCAAAAAATAAAATGTCCCTGCCAGAAGCCTTAAAGAGCCTTATTCTGAGTATTTTTTAAGGTGGGTGAGCTTGTACCAAGTTCACTATTTCCTGTGCATCTCCTCTGTGTAGGTGGAATCTGGGTAAGTGTATACTTGAATGGCAAAACCTTGACCACGGGTTCTAGATATGGTTTCAACACTTACATTTCCAAGCTTCAGTATCCTTTTTGGAAAGTGAGGGAACATAGTCTCTCCTTGACTCCCAGAGAACATAGAAATCATGTGTGTTCATGACTGGCTGTTATAAATTGAAATTTCTTATTTAAAAATTTTGAGATACATACACAGAATTGTTCACAAAACACAGATGTACAGTTTAAAAAATATGAAGGTGAGTGTGAGCACCCAGCTGACCACCACCTGGGTTAGAGAAGAGATCATTTTCAAATCTGCACCTCAGGAGCCCCTTGTGAGCCTGTTCTGGATCAAATCTCCTGTTCTGCTTTCAGTACCTTTGTGGTAACCATTGTCTCGTGGTTTATGGTACTTATTCCTTTGCTTGTCTTTGTAATTTTACTACCTATGTCTACATCCCTAAATAGGTAGTTATTTTTTTCCCCTGATTTTGTACTTTTTGTAAATGGAATCCATGTATTTTTGGGGCTTTTGCCTTCTTTTGTTTGACAGTTGTTTTTAGTATTCATGCTGTTGTGTAGCTGTAGTTTGTTTTAATATGTAGAGTTGACTCAGTTTTTTTAATGTATATTGTAGGACAGACAGTACATAATATAGCCAATATACTGTTGATAGATATTTGAGAAGGTTTCACTTTGTATACTATGAATAATACTTCCATTTGCATATTTATACATGATTCCTGGTACACATAAACACATTTGTGCATGCAGAATATGTATCTAGCAGTTGAAGTATGGAATCTTACTAGTTAGTCTTCAACTTTACCATATAATGTATTCCAGAGTGGTTATGCACATTCTCATTAGGAGTGAATGAGAGTTCTTGTTATCCCAGCCTTCTCCGATACCTGGTAATGTCCTACTTGTGCATTTTAGGTAACTTGTTACATGCATAGTATTGTCTATTTTAGCATCATTAATGATATTGAACACTTTCTTGTTAGTCCTCATGTTTATGTTTTTCAAGTCTTTTTCTTACTGATTCACTGGAATTTTTAGTATATTATAGACATAAGTTCTTTGATGCTTATACATTTTGCAAAATATCTTCCTTTTTCTAGTTTGTCGTATCACTCTTAGTTTTGTCTTCTGATGAAGAGAAGTTCTCAATTTTTTACACCACATTTATCAGGCTTTTACTTTTTTTTAAATTTTTTTTTTTAACGTTTATTTATTTTTGAGACAGAGAGAGACAGAGCATGAACGGGGGAGGGGCAGAGAGAGAGGGAGACACAGAATCGGAAACAGGCTCCAGGCTCTGAGCTGTCAGCACAGAGCCCGACGCGGGGCTCGAACTCACGGACCGTGAGATCATGACCTGAGCCGAAGTCAGATGCTTAACCGACCAAGCCACCCAGGCGCCCCAAGCTTTTACTTTTTGATTTATGCTTTTTATATCTTGTTTGAGAAATTCTTTTGTTCCCCAAAATGATGAAGGTATTTCCTGTATTCTTTTCCAAAATCTTTTATAGCCTTGTCTTTTACATTTATGCCTCTCACATACTTACATTTTATTTTTGTTGGTGCAAGGGTCTTCTTAAAAAGATTCTTTTTTATATTTTGTTAGGATAGAATAGGCTTATGCTACCTACAGTAATAATATAACCTCTCAGTCTCAGTGGCTTAATATATAAAACTGTCTCTCATGCAAAAAAAAATTGCTGGGTTTGGGCAGTTGCTACTTATCTAGTGCCATTTAATCTTCTAGTGCCTTCCATCGGCAGATCCTAACAGGATGCCAGCTGGTAAGGGAATATGGGAAATGGAATTTACGGAGTTGCAACTCCAATATAACAGCAGAGTATAGAAAGATTCACTTAGAGGGGCACCTGGGTGGCTCATTTGGTTGAACGTCTAGCTCTTGATCTCAGCTCAGGTCTTGATCTGTCGTCAGGTCATGAGTTCAAGCTTCACGTTGGGCTCCATGCTGGGCATGGAGCCTACTTAAAAAAAAAGATTCCCTCAGTGCTGAAAACAGAAAAATTATTGTCATGCTAGGTGTGTTTTTTCCACTGTTTGACATTCTTTGGGCTGCTTGAATGCTTGAATGTGTACAATATTATCTTCAATCAGTTTTAGAAAGTTATTAAACCATTTTCTCTTTCAATATTTTCTACGTTCCTTTCTGGAACTTGGATTAAAAGTAAATTAGATTATACCATACTTTTTTTAGTTCTTAACCTGCTTTCATATATTTTTAAAACTATGCTGTATTTGGGGGTAAATTTTACAACTGTTTTCCAGTTTATTCTGTTTTCTATTAAATTCATTTACATGTTTTTCTTTAAACAGCTTAAAGATGTGATTCCATTATAGGCATGCTTACACCATTTCTGTTGAAAATTCAGCTGTCTTGTCCTTTTGATGCTCCTTTGAAGGTAATTTCTTCCTCATCCCCTCCCACCTGCTTTTAAAGAGTTTTCTTTGTTATGGTTTTCAGTAGTTTTACTATGACTTGCCTAGTGTGATTTCTTTTTGTTATTTTCTGGCTTAGAGTTTACAGAGTTTCTTGAATTTGTGGGTCATCTTTAGTTTTGGAAATTTCTCAGTTATTATTCAAGAATTATTTGTCTCATTTGTGTGTGTGTGTGTGTGTGTGTGTGTGTGTGTGTGTTTCCTCTGGGATTCCAATAATCTGAATGATAGAACTTTTCAGTTTAAGCTTTCATACCTCCCATCCTTTTCCCACTTGTGTTTCAGAGTAAATATTTTCTGTTGAGCTGTCTTCTAATTCATTTATCTCTTCGGCTAACCTCATCTATTTAGTTAATTTTAGTTCTTAACATTTTTTTGTTCTAGAATATGTATCCATTCAATTACTTTTAATAGATTCTAATTCTCTGGGGAATTTGTCTTTTGTTTTACTCATTTTTTTTTGGACTAATGAATCACTTACTTAAAAGTTCTTCTCTGTTAATTCCATGATATAAATTTTCTGTGGATCCTTTTCCCCCTCTGTTGGTATGACTGATAATTTTGACTGGATGCTAGACAAATTATAGAGGCTCTGGATGGTGACAACCTGCTACATAATGGATTCATTGTTTTCCTTTTTCTAGGCAGAGTGGGGATTGATCATCTTAATCTAATCAGAGTCTGAGCCAGCTTGATTAAGGCTAATTTGCATTTTTGTTTACTCTACCTCTGATTTACCTTCATTTTCCCCTCTTATATATTAGTCTTCCAGGGGTTTTCCAATTGAGAGCCCAGAGTGTTCACTGGATCTGTCCCTCTGGCAGTTTTGAAGCTCAATCCTTGTATCTTTAGTATCTAGATATTGCTGCAAATTTTTTTCTTTTTAGAGGCTTTTTTGCTTCTTAACTTTCCATTCTGCACACCTTCAGAATTCAGAAAATGTCTTACTGAGTTAACAGGCTGAGTGGTTGACTAAACTCTTCATCTCTCCCTTCCATTCAATATCCCAACAAATTACAGTCTAGGTTTTGCCTTTCAATACCCCTTAACACTGACAAGACCTCTGATGGTTTCTCTGCCTGTTAGCACCTGCCCATTACTTGGGTCATTTACCTGTGTTCTCAATCTTTGCCCCATGCCTACAATCAGAACATGATCTAAGGATAAAAGAGGCTATGGACTTTTGGCTCACCGACTTGAGATTCATTCTTCCCTGGGATCTTCATGCTCAAGTCTTTTTTGTTTCAGCAGTCCTTTGATGCCTTAAAACAGATTTTTAGGAGATTTTATCCAGTTTTCATTGTTACATTTGACATGAAAGTTGATCTACCAGATGCTACTCCATCTTAACTGGGAGTGGAAGTCTCTTGTTCTCTTGAGTTTTTAAAATTTGTTTCATGTGAAATAAAACACAGATACAGAAAAACTTGTCTTTGGTATCTTCCTTTGCTATATAGCATAACAAGATGTTCCACATTGCTTTTGAGCATTTCCTGCAGTAAGCATGAAATCAACCGTTAAGGAATCTGTTATGTGTTGGTGCCTACTTATCAATCCCACTGTGGTCTTGGAAACAAATAAAGGATAACATTAGAGACAGGGAACTGTTTTCAGTAATTTTATTAACCTACTTAGTTTAGCATTAACATGTTCACTATGGCACCAAAGAGTTGGGCGTTTTAGTATGCCCAACTGTTGGGATGTTACAGTCTGGTATTTCAAACTCACAACTTTAAAAAAATTTTTTTTGTTTCAATGTTTTTTGTTTTGTTTTTTTTTTAGGCGGGGGAGGGGCAGAGAGGAAGAGGGAGACACAGAATCCAAAGCAGGCTCCAGGCTCCGAACTGTCAGCACAGAGCCCAATGCGGGGCTCAGACTCAGGAATCATGAGATCATGACCTGGGTGAAGTTGGATGCTTAATCAACTGAGCCACCCAGGTGCCACTAAACTCACAACTTTTAACTAACAAGCTGGAGGTCATAAAGGTTAGGTAAGACACCTGAGGTCCCATGAGATTTCACTGATGCTAAGTGAAAAGCCTGGGAATCAAATCCTGATCTGGTAGCTTCCCAAAGCCTTTACTCAAAGTAATTCATATTTTTCATCGATTCAACAGTTATTAAAGATCTGATATGGAAATAAAGATAAATACTGCTTTTAACTTTAAATAATTTGGAGTAATGGAAGGCATTCTTAAATAGATGTGTGAAATAGGAGAGGCATGATAACAGAACCAAGTGCTTGCGTAACAGAAGAGTGACTAATTTAACCAGGAAGCTGCCACTACAGTAGGCAACGTTAGATCTGGATCTTGAAGCACACGCAAAGATTTGCTTTCTCTGCCATCCCAGTTAAAAATACATGCATATGGCTTTAAAATTAAAGAACATGAGCTTACCATGAATAATTCTTCCCCACCCTACTGCTTTCTTCTTGTATCCTTCCTAGAGGAACCTCTATCCATAGTCTCTTTTTAATTTTTCTGACTGTAAACCATATACTTACAAAGTACATGTCTCTTGATTTTAACACTTTGGAAATTTGAAAGATGATCATGTAGCTATATTCACTATCCTTCATTACATCTCACACTCCCTTTGCTACTTTTTGATAGTTCTATTATTTATAGCCCTCTCATTGCCTAGTAACATAAACCTCTTTTTTGTTGCGTAAGCCTAAGGCTGTATGTCTAACAGTCTAATATGTGAGATAAAGATCTAGACTAGTGTTTGACCAAACAGCTGGTCACAATAACATGTCCTTTTACTTCCAGACTTCTGTCAGTTATACTTTAGACATTGTTTTAGTTTCCAGGTTAAACAGATACTAAATGTTGAAAAACCAATTACTATGTTTCTTAATTTAACTGAACTTATTATATGTGATGTAGCTATCCTAAAAGGGAATCTGTGCCTTATTTGTCTAATAAAATTCAATATAAATTTATAACTTGTATGTTTCCTAGGGCTGTCATAATAAAACATCACAGATTAAGTGGCTTAAACAGTAGACATTTTCTCACATTTCTGGAAGCTAAAAGTCCAAGATCAAGGCGTGGGAAAGTTCGGTTACTTCTGAAGTTTCGCTATTTTGCTTGCAAGTAGACACTTGCTTACTATGTCCTTATTCTGGACATCCCTTGGTCTGTGTGTTGTCTATGGCCTAAACTCTTAAAAGGACACTAGTCATGTTTAGGGCCCGCTGATAATGATCTCATATTACCTTTATTACCTCTTTAAGGCCCTAAGTCCAAATACAGTTGCACTGCATTCCAGAGTACTGGAGATTAGGACTTCAACATAGGAATTTTAGGGGAACATATAGTGTTACTAGGAAATCATGTTAGATTTGAAACACTATTGGGAATAAAGTGAGTGAAATACTTTAACTTATTCTTTGTATGTCAGATGTAGCCATCATGAACAAGTGTGCCAGATTTTTTTTTTTAAGCTTATTTATTTATTTTAGGAGAGTGAGACAGAGTGTGTGTGTGCATGGGAGGGGGAGAGAGAGAGAGAGAGAGAGAGAGAGACAGAACATCCCAAGAAGGCCCCACACTGTCAGCGCAAAGCCCAATGAGGGGCTCGATCTCAGCAACTGTGAGATCATGACCTGAGCCGAAATCAAGAGTCGGTAAGTGTCCGACTCCACTCAGGTCATGATCTCATGGTTCATGGGTTTGAACCCCAGGTCAGGGTCTGCCCAGGGTCAGCTAGGAGCCTGGAGCCTGCTTCAGATTCTGTGTCTCCCCCACTCTCTCTGCCTCTCCCCCTGCTTGTGCTCTCTGTCTCTCTCTCTCAAAAATATATAAACATTAAAAAAAAAAAGTTGGATGCTTAACCTACTGAGCCTCCCAGGCACCCCAAGTATGTTATGTTATTAAATACGTTTGCATTAAGAATGTCTTAACAATAGACGAAAGTTTTATTTTATTTTATTGAAGAGATAAAAGGATATAGGCTAGCTAATAAAATTCTTAAACTGGAAAAAGTATTGACAAAAAAACCTTGGAAGCCAGGATCATGATAGTGGAACAAATACAGCGGGTGTCTATACAAGAGTATACAAGCCACTATTTGCCCAAATAATTATGCCAAATTTGCTCCTTGTTCACCTCATGAAATAATTTAATGTGAAAAAATGCTGTTTTCAAGGAATTCCAATATAACCAGTTTTAGTATTGGACAAAGGATATACATGTATTTTGTGACTTCGATGAGCAGGTAGAATATTATGCCTGTTCTAAAAACTACATTAAAACACTCACATGAATCCTAAGGGGCATCAAGGTCAAATGCAATCAAAGTACTTCACACAAATAACAGATATCTGTTAAAAGAACATTAAATGACAAAATATGCTGAAATAGAAAGCATATTGATGTGAGAGATTACAAATTTTTATGCATTTTTTAATGTTTATATTTGAGAGAGACAAAGCGCGAGCGAGGGAGGGGCACAGAGAGAGGGGGGACACAGAATCCGAAGCGGACTCCAGGCTCCGAGCTGTCAGCACAGAGCCTGACGCGGGGCTCGAACTCACCAACCGTGAGATCCTGACCTGAGCTGAAGTCAGACGCTTAACGGACTGAGCCACCCAGGCGCCCCTATGCATTTTATCTGTATGTGATGATATTTAGAAAAAGTTAAAGGTTTACAATAAAAAAAACCCATGACGATATACAACGCTGCATTGCTAGCTTAAGAGAAGGTCTATCCTTTTGTTTGTAACAAATAAGAGTAAGTAACTCTGAAAGTATGTTTGATTAATGTAAAATATTAGCAAGAGATAAGAATATATGTCCTGAACTTGAAAATGAAGAGACTGGAAATGTACAAACCACCTGATGAGTGTATCAACTACTATAGGAAATGTGTTTATCAAATAGAAATTAAAGAGATCATGGATGTTCTAAAAATGGAGACGTCTTCAAATATTTCAAATTGGGGAACTGTTATTTTCTATGGAGAACAGTTATTTTCTATGAATACATCTGATTTACAAAACACAACCTCTTAAATAGTAGTCCGATTATTTAAATCCTGTGGAAATTTCCATCTGAAGTAGTTTTAGGCAGCAATTTTGTAATAAAAAATCAGGAGTGTATTTGGATCCTGTAAAACAGATTCACAAATCATTCTTGGTGGAATCCTATCCAAATATAGATGTGGTCTAGGGAAATTTTTTTAAAACACTACCAGTCACAGTGGTGGCATCCTACAAAATAAGTCTCAATAAACTAATGTTAATTAAAAATTATTTAGATTTGGACTTGGTCAAGAAAAGTAAATGTTAAAAATTTTATTTATGAGCTTCCATATATATATTTTTAAATGTTTATTTATTTTTGAGACAGAGAGAGACAGAGCATGAACGAGGGAGGGTCAGAGAGAGAGGGAGACACAGAATCTGAAGCAGGCTCCAGGCTCTGAGCTGTCAGCACAGAGCCCGACGCGGGGCTCGAACTCACGGACTGTGAGATCATGACCTGGGTGAAGTCAGACGCTCAACCGACAGAGCCACCCAGGCGCCCCAAGCTTCCATATATTTTTAAACTTTGGGTATAAATAAAAATATTTAAAATAACGTGAATTTTAATATACCAACTTTACAGTTCTTCAGTATTTAAAACTAATCTTTAAGAACAATAAACATTAACACACACCTATGTAAGAGGCAGATGTTTCTTTTGCCTCAGGCTCCAATGATTGGCGTGGTACTGTTCCTAAGTTTCCAAACCTCGCGTGTGAATTGTAGCGTTTCTGCTGCCAGCCTTAGCAAATAAAAATACAGGACACCCAGTTAAACTTTAATTTCAGATAAACAACGAGTAATTTTGCATGAGCTATAGGCCACAAAATTATTCGTTGCCTGTGAGAACTTCAAATTTAACTGGGCATCCCATATATGATCTGGCACCCCTAAACATAATTACGTTATGTGGTTGGGAGAGCCGCCTGTTTCTTGGTCCAATGTTACTGTTCCTCCAACGCCCGACTTGTCACTCCGGCCGCTGGTTTTGCAGTGGTGACTCGGGATCACACACCGGCAGTCCCGTGTCACGATGAGCGCCGGTGGACACCTCCGATCCTTATCAGGTCCGGGAGACCCTGCGTTGGCATCTATCACCCTTCCTGATGCCTCTGCCCCTGCCACACTACCTTCTTCAGCGCTATTTTGTTTGCTAGTCCCTCCTCCTGGGATGTTCTCCTAGGTTGTTACTGCCCTCATTCCCTTCAGGCGGATCAAATACCACTTTATAGGAAAGGCCTTATTCAGGGGACTAATGACTACTAGGAAGGAATTTTTCACTCATTTCCCTTCTCTTTTCCCTGCTTTGTTTTTCTTTACAGCAGTTACCGGCGCCCGTTAAATAATATATTTACCTGCTTATAAGCTTAAGGTCAGCAACCCCCACCTGGAACAGAAGCTCCTGGAGGGCGCTTCCAGGAGCTCAGTACCCGGAAGGAGAGTTGTGGGAGGTGCCAGGAGGGGGCGGGGCTTGTTGTGGCAGCTTCCGGAAGGGGCAGTGCCAGAGGATTCTGGAAAGGCTCTGGTGTTCCCAGAGGTGAGGCAGAGAGATGGTGTGGGGGAGTGGGCCGTGGATGAGACTGTTGTTGTAGCTGCTGTGGCTTAGGGCATGTGTCCGCCCCTCCCTTCAGGCCTGTCCAGTCGGAGCAGCCGCTCAGGACCCGCAAGGCACGGCCGGGTGGGCCCCGTGGGGCTTTCTCATTGACAGGTGGAATAGAGGGTGCACCCTGAGGAGGGGTGTGGGGGTCCCCAGTGATGTCTTAGCCAGCATTTGCAAGGCTGAGGATGCTTTGTGGAGTTTTACTTAAATTTTGTACAGATTCTTTATGCTTTTGAAACCGGGAAAATAATTTTGTTGGAAAGCATTTGAGGGTTCAGAGAAGTGGTAGGAAAAGACCACGGTTATTGAGCAAAGCCAAAATTTTGTGTTTTGAGGGAACTTTTCAGTACCTTTCTGAAAATGCTTTTGTAATGTGGAAGATCCGCAAACCCCCAGGAGGTCTACCTTCTCTGATATTCCTCTCTGAAAAGTCCTTCTTTCCTTACCTCATGAATTTAATGCCATCAAAACTTAACTAAAGTAATAACCAAACCCTCCCTTGTACGTTATGGGCTCAGAGCTGTCAATTTCTTTATCTTCTTGGTTTCACTGGCAAGCACTTCCCTTCATTTTTTGACACAGTGAGTCTACGCCACCTAACTCCCTGAAATTGTGTGGTCAAGTGGTCGGGGGCCTCCTAGTGGCCAAATTTAGGTACTTTTACCTTTTTTTTTTTTTTTTTTTTTTTTTTTTTTT